>NW_011453762.1:0-520 GCF_000754665.1 Bison bison bison | reverse complement strand
AATAGAACTCAACTAGGCTGGTGTCCAGAAGCCAATGCTCCTCGTCCAGGGGCGACAGGGATCTCGGGGTTGCATTCCAGACGCACCCGGGGAGACAGGCATTCATCTCGAGTGGAAGCAAAGAACCCCGCTCTGCTCTCGAATCGCGACGGGTATCTCTTGGAGCTCACTGGGTGGACTCAAGGGAGTCAAGCCTCCTGAGGCGTTTGGAGAGAGGTCGCGAGATTGGTCTCTAGGCCATGCAGGAGGCGAAGGCCCTCATCTCTCGATGACGGGGGAATCTCGGGGTTGTTCTCGAGCGGCGGCCCCAGTGTGCGGTTTCTCACGAGGTACGACGGCGAGGTCAGTGAGCCTCTCGTGGGGCGCCAGGGAAGTCGGGTCTCCATGCGAGTGGCGAGGGGGAGCGCGTCACTGCTCCCGAGCCATGGTAGGGGAATCTGGCCTCGAGACGTGTTGAAGAAGGTCTCTCGAGGTCTATCCCGGGTTGAGGCAGGAAACCCTGGGTTCCCTCGAGTTGTGC
>NW_011453761.1:0-547 GCF_000754665.1 Bison bison bison | reverse complement strand
TTGGCCCTGCAGTCACTCGAGAGCAATCCCCAGCTTTCCTTCGCAACTCGAATGGAAGATTGGACTTGCCTGGGCCAACACAAGAGGCATCCTGAATTCCCCGTCGTAACTCGAGAATCCCGCCGTAACTCGAGAAAAACCACGTGGCTCCCGCGTCATCGCAAGATGAAGCCCTTTCCCGCTACAGCGCCTCAGGAGAAGTCCCACGTTAGGAATTGGAGGTCGAAAGGGCACTTGGCACCCTTGATGCGACCGACAAAGTTCCCCGAAATCCCGGTCTCCCTCGAGAGGAACACTGAGGATTTCCGGCACACCCTCCTCTTAGCCCTTTCTCCCCTCCTGATCTGGACAGGAGGGTCGACTCCCCTGCTTTGTCTGGAAGGGGTTCCCGACCTTCCGGTCGCACCTCAGGATGAGGCCGGTCTCACGAAGACATTCCAGACGTGGCCTCGTGGGTGGTTCCACATTCCGTAGGACCCCGATTTCCCGGTCCCCTCTTGAGAAGAACCCGATGCCCGGACACCTCTCCGAACTCCACCCTGTGAAT
>NW_011453760.1:0-514 GCF_000754665.1 Bison bison bison | reverse complement strand
ATATGTTGGAATTTTTAATAGTTTTTTCTCCTGTAATTGAGATCTAATCTTACTGCATTGTGGTCAGAAAAAATGCTTGGAATGATTTCTATTTTTTGAACTTACCAAGGCTAGCTTTATGGCCCAGGATGTGATCTATCCTGGAGAAGGTTCCATGTGCGCTTGAGAAAAAGGTGAAATTCATTGTTTTGGGATGAAATGTCCTATAGGTATCAATTAGGTCTAACTGGTCTATTGTATTGTTTAAAGTTTGTGTTTCCTTGTTAATTTTCTGTTTAGTTGATCTATCCATAGGTGTAAGTGGGGTATTAAAGTCTCCCACTATTATTGTGTTATTGTTAATTTCTCCTTTTATAATGTATTTTAAAGAGAGATTATATTGTCCAACTTTATTTTAAAGGTTGAGGAAACTGAGATCCAGAGAGTTTGCTTCTTTCTTAAAATTACACACCTAAATAATTATAGAGTTGATATGAACACCCTGTCTATCTGACACCAAATCCAATGCACCATT
>NW_011453759.1:0-503 GCF_000754665.1 Bison bison bison | reverse complement strand
TTCTTTTTCTGCTCTGATTGCTGTGGCCAAAAACTTCCAAAACTATGTTGAATAGTAATGGTGAAAGTGGGCAACCTTGTCTTGTTCCTGACTTTAGAGGAAATGCTTTCAATTTTTCACCATTGAGGATAATGTTTGCTGTGGGTTTGTCATATATAGGTTTTATTATGTTGAGGTATGTTCCTTCTATTCCTGCTTTCTGGAGAGTTTTTATCATAAATGGGTGTTGAATTTTGTCAAAGGCTTTCTCTGCATCTATTGAGATAATCATATGGTTTTGTTTTCAATTTGTTAATGTGGTGTATTACATTGATTGATTTGCGGATATTGAAGAATCCTTGCATCCCTGGGATAAAGCCCACTTGGTCATGGTGTATGATCTTTTTAATGTGTTGTTGGATTCTGATTGCTAGAATTTTGTTTAGGATTTTTGCATCTATGTTCATCAGTGATATTGGCCTGTAGTTTTCTTTTTTGTGGGATCTTTGTCAGGTTTTGGTATT
>NW_011453758.1:0-503 GCF_000754665.1 Bison bison bison | reverse complement strand
TGCCAGACCGCGCCTTCCCTGGAGCTGTCCTCCCGCCTAGAGGCAGGTGGATGTGCTGTGCGGGCTTCCCCTGTGCGTTTGGGCTCCCTAGCACAGCCGCAGCGCAGGGGAACCAGCCCATGATCAGTGAGCTCCGGGCAGTACTTTGGTCCCAGGTTTGGAGCCCAATGCCCGGAACGCGGGAGAGAAGAGGCTGGCTGCCGGCGGGTGCTTGCAAGCCTGTTACTGGGAAGGACCGAGTGAGCTTCCACACCGGCGGAGCTCCAGCTCTAGGCCCAGGCGCGATAGCACAGAGCCCCGGCCGAGAGGCTGCTCTGGCCTGGGCGAGCCTCCCCAAGCCCTGCACAGCTTCGAGCGTTCGCGCCCGGGAAGGAGCAGGCTGCGGGAGTGTGGGAGACCTGACTGGTGCCTCAGTTCAGCTCTCGCCTTCCCTTCGGACCTAGGAGCCAGGCGTCCTTGTAGAGGGCTTAGGGGCTGGGGGTGTGCACACTGCCAAAGCCTCC
>NW_011453757.1:0-677 GCF_000754665.1 Bison bison bison | reverse complement strand
AAAAGACCCCCAGGTTACAAATACTGCTCGACAAGTGGCCTGTCTCCCCGGGAACACCTCGAGAGGCAAGCGGAGTTCCATGCCTCAACCCAAGACGAGGCCTGACTCTCCTGTCCCAGGTCTGCAGGGACCTTGCGATCGGAGTCTGAAGTCAGAGGAACCCTGAGGTTCCTGCTTCACCTGGAGATGAGGCCCTCTTCCAATGCACCAAACCCAGTGGAGTCCCGAGAGGCCCCTCCCACCTCCAGTTTCCCTGACTTCTCAGAGCCACCATGAGAAGCCCCCTGAGGTCACCTGCACAAGTCAAGGGAAGCCAGGGTTTCTGCCTCAACCCGAGAAAGACCTCGAGAGACCTTCTTCAACACGTCTCGAGGCCAGATTCCCCTACCGTGACCCGAGAGCAATGACGCGCTCCCCCTCGCCACTCGCATGGAGACCCGACTTCCCTGGCGCCCCACGAGAGGCTCACTGACCTCGCCGTCGTACCTAGGGAGAATCCGCACACTGTGGCCGCCGCTCGAGAACAACCCTGAGCCTCCCCCGTCATCGCGACTTGAGGGCCTTCGTCTCCTGTATGGCCTAGAGACCAATCTCTCGACCTCTCTCCAATGCCTCAGGAGGCTTGACTCCCTTTAGTCCACCCAGTGAGCTCCAAGAGATACCCGTCGCGACTCAAG
>NW_011453756.1:0-525 GCF_000754665.1 Bison bison bison | reverse complement strand
TTGGGCGTGGGGGGCAAAGGGGGGGCCTCGGTAGTGCGAAGGGGAGGGGCTGAGGCGTTCCGGTCGACCGCGCCTCCCTGGCTTCTGGTGGGTTTGGGCACCGGGACAGGTGCCGGGCAAGTTGGGCGCTCAAGTTTCGCTGCGTCTAGGCCCGCAGGAGGTTCAGAGGCCCCTGGGCCGCGGGGGTTGGGAGGCGGCGGGCGCCGAAGACCGACACCTCCGGGGCCGCGCGGGCCTGAGCAGCGAATGGGATCGGGGGAGGCCCCGCTCAGCGAGCGCGGCCGGGTCTGGAGTGGCCGGGGTGGGAGGGCGCCGAGACCTCCGCACCCCTCAGCCCAGCCCCCAGGCCCCGCGCGCACGCACGCACGCACGCCCTCCCGGTCAATGGGGGGTCCTGGAAGCCCCTCGGGCCCCCGGGCCCGGCCAGGCGCTTGCTGGTCTGGTGTTGGCGGTGTTCGGGGGCGGCGGGCCGGCGTCAGCAGGCTGGAGTCCGGTCGCGGGTCGTGCGGCTCAAGTACAGCACGC
>NW_011453755.1:0-524 GCF_000754665.1 Bison bison bison | reverse complement strand
TCACAGATAAATAGCTTGGAGGCTAAGATTGAGAAGATGCAAGAAAGGTTTAACAAGGACCTAGAAGAATAAAAGAGAGTCAATATAAAATGAATAATGCAATAAATGAAATTAAAAAACACTCTGGAGGCAACAAATAGTAGAATAACAGAGGCAGGAGATAGGATTAGTGAATTAGAAGATAGAATGGTAGAAATAAATGAATCAGAGAGGATAAAAGAAAAACGAATTAAAAGAAATGAGGACAATCTCTGAGACCTCCAGGACAATATTAAACGCTACAACATTCAAATCATAGGGGTTCCAGAAGAAGAAGACAAAAAGAAAGACCATGAGAAAATACTTGAGGAGATAATGGTTGAAAACTTCCCTAAAATGGGGAAGGAAATAATCACCCAAGTCCAAGAAACCCAGAGAGTCCCAAACAGGATAAACCCAAGGTGAAACACCCCAAGACACATATTAATCAAAATTAACAAAGATCAAACACAAAGAACAAATATTAAAAGCAGCAAGGGAAAAAC
>NW_011453754.1:0-507 GCF_000754665.1 Bison bison bison | reverse complement strand
TGGAAAAACCATAGCTTTGACTAGACGGACCTTGTTGGCAAGTAATGTCTCTGCTTTTTAATATGCTGTCTATGTTTGTCATAGCTTTTCTTCCAAGGAGTAAGCGTCTTTTAATTTCACGGCTGCAATCATCATCTGCAGTGATTTTGGAACCCAAGAAAATAAAGTCTACCACTGTCTCCATTGTTTCCCCATCTATTCATCATGAAGTGATGGGACCAGATACCATGATCTTAGTTTTCTGAATATTGAGTTTTAAGCCAGCTTTTTCACTCTCCTCTTTCACTTTCATCAAGAGGCTTTTTAGTTCTTCTTCGCGTTCTGCCATAAGGGTGGTGTCATCTGCATATCTGAGGTTATCGATATTTCTCCCGGCAATCGATTTCAGCTTGTGCTTCTTCCAGCCCAGCATTTCTCATGATGTACTCTGTGTATAAGTTAAATAAGCAGGGTGATAATATTCAGCCTTGATGTACTCCTTTTCCTATTTGGAACCAGTCTGTTGTT
>NW_011453753.1:0-545 GCF_000754665.1 Bison bison bison | reverse complement strand
GGCTTCTGGACACAAGCCTAGATGAGGTCATTGGCCCTGCAGTCACTCGAGAGCCAATCCCCAGCTTCTTCGCAACTCGAATGAAGATTGGACTTCCCTGGGCCAACACAAGAGGCATCCCGAATTCCCCGTCGTAACTCGAGAATCCCGCCGCAACTCGAGAAAACCACGTGGTTCCCCCGTCATCGCAAGATGAAGCCCTTTCCCGCTACAGCGTCTCAGGAGAAGTCCCACGTTAGGAATTGGAGGTCGAAACGGTACTTGGCACCCTTGATGCGCCCCCACAAAGTTCCCCGGCATCCCGGTCTCCCTGGAGAGGAACACCGAGGTTTTCCGGCACCACTTCCTCTGAGCCCCTTCTACCCTCCTGATCTCCACAGGAGGGTCGACTCCCCTGCTTTGTCTGGAAGGGGTTCGCGACCTTCCGGTCGCACCTCAGGATGAGGCCGGTCTCACGACGACATTCCAGAAGTGGCCTCGTGGGTGCTTCCGCATTGCGAAGCACCCCGATTTCCCGGTCCCCTCTTGGTAAGAACCCGATGCCC
>NW_011453752.1:0-520 GCF_000754665.1 Bison bison bison | reverse complement strand
CTACAAAGCCACAGTTATCAAGACAGTATGGTACTGGCACAAAGACAGAAATATTGATCAATGGAATAAAATAGAAAGCCCAGAGATAAATCCACGCACATATGGACCCCTTATCTTTGACAAAGGAGGCGAGAATATACAATGGATTAAAGACAATCTCTTTAACAAGTGGTGCTGGGAAATCTGGTCAACCACTTGTAAAAGAATGAAACTAGACCACTTTCTAACACCATTCACAAAATAAACTCAAAATGGATTAAAGGTCTAAACATAAGACCAGAAACTATAAAACTCCTAGAGGAGAACATAGGCAAAACACTCTCTGACATACATCACAGCAGGACCCTCTATGACCCACCTCCCAGAATATTGGAAATAAAAGCAAAAATAAACAAATGGGACCTAATTAACCCTAAAAACTTCTGCACATCAAAGGAAACTATGAGCAAGGTGAAAAGACAGCCTTCAGAATGGGAGAAAATAATAGCAAATGAAGCAACTGACAAACAACTAATCTCAA
>NW_011453751.1:0-523 GCF_000754665.1 Bison bison bison | reverse complement strand
GGGTCTCCATGCGAGTGGCGAGGGGGAGCGCGTCACTGCTCCCGAGCCATGTAGGGGGAATCTGGCCTCGAGACGCGTTGAAGAAGGTCTCTCGAGGTCTTTCTCGGGTTGAGGCAGAAACCCTGGGTTCCCTCGACTTGTGCAGGTGACCTCAGGGAGCTTCTCACGGTGGCTCTGAGAAGCCAGGGAAACTGGAGGTGGGAGGGGCCTCTCGGGACCCCACTGGGTTTGGTGCATTGGAAGAGGGCCTCATCTCCAGTTGAGGCAGGAACCAAAGGGTACCTCTGATTTCAGACTCCGATCGCAGGGTCCCTGCAGACTGGGGACAGGAGAGTCAGGCCTCGTCTTGGGTTGAGGCATGGAACTCCGCTTGCCTCTCGAGATGTCCCCGGGGAGAGAGGCCGCTTGTCGAGCTGTATTTGGAACCTGGGGTTTTTTTTCCGAACGGTGCACGGAAAAACTGCCCCTTCGTGTGGACTTCATTCACAGGGTGGAGTTCGGAGAGGTGTCCGGGCATCGGGTT
>NW_011453750.1:0-505 GCF_000754665.1 Bison bison bison | reverse complement strand
GAAGAGTCAGACACGACTGAGTGACTTCACTTTGACTTTTCCCTTTCATGCATTGGAGAAGGAAATGGCAACCCACTCCAGTGTTCTTGCCTGGAGAATCCCAGGGACGGGGGAGCCTGGTGGGCTGCCGTCTATGGGGGTCGCATAGAGTCGGACATGACTGAAGCGACTTAGCAGCAGCAGAGTAGAAGCCAGGGGTGTTGCATGATGCCCTACAATGCATAGGGCAGCCGCCCACACAAATAATTACCAGCCCTTTTAAAATGTCAGTAGCTCGAGTGGAATGACAAGCTGGGGCCACCCCATGAAGAACCTGGCAGGCCAGGCTGAAGGATTTACCCATGCCTTTTTCAGATCGGGTGGCCTCATGTAGCCAAACTTAACAGCAGAAATAACAACAGTAAGCTCTTTCCATTGCAAATAATCTCCCAGCACAAAAGACATCATTCCAGTTGCCTTAGCTATTTTATTACAGGCCTGGGATAACCTTGAAATGCAATTCTAC
>NW_011453749.1:0-543 GCF_000754665.1 Bison bison bison | reverse complement strand
TCCTGAGGCGTTTGGAGAGAGGTCGCGAGGTTGGCCGTCTAGGCCATGCAGGAGACGAAGGCCCTCATCTCCGCGATGACGGGGGAGTCGTCGGGGTGGTTCTCGAGCGGCGGCCCCAGGGTGCGGTTTCTCACGAGGTACGACGGGCGAGGGTCAGTGAGCCTCTCGTGGGGGCGCCAGGGAAGTCGGGGGCCCCCATGCGAGTGGCGAGGGGGAGCGCGTCATTGCTCTCGAGTCATGGTAGGGGAACCTGGCCTCGAGACGTGTGGAAGAAGGGCTCTCCAGGTCTTTCTCGGGTTGAGGCAGGAACCCTGGCTTCCCTCGACTTGTGCAGGTGACCTCGAGGGGGCTTCTCATGGTGGCTCTGAGAAGTCGAGGGAACTGGAGGTGGGGGGGGCCTCTCGGGACTCCACGGGGTTTGGTGCATTGGAAGAGGGCCTCATCTCCAGTTGAGGCAGGAACCTCAGGGTTCCTCTGATTTCAGACTCCGATCGCAGGGTCCCTGCAGACTGGGGACAGGAGAGTCAGGCCTCGTCTTGGGTT
>NW_011453748.1:0-523 GCF_000754665.1 Bison bison bison | reverse complement strand
GGGTTCCTCTGATTTCGGACTCCGATCGCAGGGTCCCTGCAGACTGGGGACAGGAGAGTCAGGCCTCGTCTTGGGTTGAGGCATGGAACTCCGCTTGCCTCTCGAGGTGTCCCCGGGGAGAGAGGCCACTTGTCGAGCTGTATTTGGAACCTGGGGGTATTTTCCGGTCGATGCACGGGCGAGTCACTGCCCCTTCGTGTTGACTTCATTCACAGGGTGGAGTTCGGAGAGGTGTCCGGGCATCCGGTTCTTATCTAGAGGGGACCGGGAAATCGGAGTGCTTCCCAATGTGGATGCACCCGCGAGGCCACGTCTGGAATGTCGTCGTGAGACCGGCCTCATCCTGAGGTGCGACCGGAAGGTCGGGAACCCCTTCCAGACAAAGCAGGGGAGTCGACCCTCCTGTGGAGATCAGGAGGGTAGAAGGGGCTCAGAGGAAGTGGTGCCGGAAAACCTCGGTGTTCCTCTCCAGGGAGACCGGGATGCCGGGGAACTTTGTGGGGGCGCATCAAGGGTGCCAAGT
>NW_011453747.1:0-528 GCF_000754665.1 Bison bison bison | reverse complement strand
CTGGCTTCCCTTGACTTGTGCAGGTGACCTCAGGGGGCTTCTCATGGTGGCTCTGAGAAGTCAGGGAAACTGGAGGTGGGAGGGGCCTCTCGGCACTCCACTGGGTTTGGTGCATTGGAAGAGGGCCTCATCTCCAGTTGAGGTAGGAACCTCAGGTTTCCTCTGATTTCAGACTCCGATCCCAGGGTCCCTGCAGACTTGGGAAGGAGAGTCAGGCCTCGTCTTGCGTTGAGGCATGGAACTCCGCTTGCCCCTCGAGGTGTTCCCGGGGAGACAGGCCAATTTTCGAGCGGTATTTGGAACCTGGGGATTTTTCCCGACAATGCACGGGCGAGTCACTACCCCTTCGTGTTGACTTCATTCACAGGGTGGAGTTCGAAGAGGTGTCCGGGCATCGGGTTCTTATCAAGAGGGGACCGGGAAATCGGGGTCCTTCGGAATGTGGAACCACCCACGAGGCCACGTCTGGAATGTCGTCGTGAGACCGGCCTCATCCTGAGGTGCGACCGGAAGGTCGGGAACCCCTTC
>NW_011453746.1:0-819 GCF_000754665.1 Bison bison bison | reverse complement strand
CCGGGGAGGCATTCCACTCTGGACAAAGCTCATGAGGAAGGAGGCTCGGCATACGCAAATGCGGGATCGAGCCTCAGGAGTCCACCTGGATGTTCTCGAGCATCTCCCCCAAAAAACCCGGAGTCTGCCTACTGTATTGCTTTGTGCTCTCACCTCTGATTTCACTGGGGGCTGTCCCCCACCACCATCTCGCTCTCTCTGTCAAAGAGTTACCTTACAGCTCCAATTCATAAAGTTCCTTGTCATTCTTCCCTTTAACTTCCAGCTGAGTCTCCATCTGGAGCGCGGAACCCACCACGCTTACTAATTTTGCCTGGGCTGCTAAGACCCACTCGAGAAGGTGTCTAGGGTGAGGCACCTTTCGCTCTTCGAGAGGGCGCCTGCGGCCTACGTAAGTGGTGCAAACTTCTTGTCTTGAAGTTTGATTGGTCTTCCGCGTAAACCAAGCTACTCAGTCTCTTTTCTCCACCGAAATTTCCTACTGAGCTATCCTCATACTATTATTCTTGATATCTCTGATTAGCATATAAATAGTCGCCTAGGCCATCTCTCCTTCGAATACCGTGAATCAACTGGGGCTGGTCCCTGGCAAGTGGCCCCCGAAGAGGGACCTCAGGAGGCAATAATCAAAGAGCTGAGCAGACAAAAACCACGCAATCAGCAGGCAATAAGCATGGAGCTCAGCAGTGTCGAATCATGCTGCTCAACTGGCAATAATCAAGCAGGTGACCTGGCAGGAATCACGCAGCTCACTTGGCAATTGTCAAGCAGATGAGCAGACAGGAATCACGCAGCTCACCTGGCAAATATCATGCAGAT
>NW_011453745.1:0-520 GCF_000754665.1 Bison bison bison | reverse complement strand
CCCCAGCCTACTATTCACCATCAGGCACCATTAGCATGCTGTTTGCCCTCTAGTCTTTAGCGCCTCACCTGTGAGATGAAATTGCCAGGAAGAAACTCCTCGTGGAGTTCTGTGCAGATTGACTGAGCTAAGGCAGTTGCTAATATGCCAGTAAACACACCAGAAATGTTAGCTAATTACCATCCACCTTGAACTTGCTGAGCACCACGCGGACACAGATGTGGTTCCCATTCATAGAGCTTATAATCAAGCTCCAAAGCCCTCTTCTTCCGGGAAAAAAAAAAAACAAATTGAGGGTCTGGAAAACTCTCCAGGGGTTGTTCAGGCCTAGAAATCTCAAGGGAATGGTTTTCCATTCCAGATCCTCAACCTCCAAGCAGCTTCCCCCCAGAGCTGATCAACCTGCAAACACCTGCAGCGAGGCCTCTGCTCGGTTTCCCTTCTCCCACTTTATGAAAGGAAGGCACCCTTCCTACCCACCCAAACCGTCAGTGCGCTGCTTGATTCCAGGTATGAAAAT
>NW_011453744.1:0-527 GCF_000754665.1 Bison bison bison | reverse complement strand
GGGAAAAGACCCCCAGGTTCCAAATACCGCTCGACAAGTGGCCTGTCTCCCCGGGAACACCTCGAGAGGCAAGCGGAGTTCCATGCCTCAACCCAAGACGAGGACTGACTCTCCTGTCCCAAGTCTGCAGGGACCTTCCGATCGGAGTCTGAAGTCAGAGGAACCCTGAGGTTCCTGCCTCAACTGGAGATGAGGCCCTCTTCCAATGCACCAAACCCAGTGGAGTGCCGAGAGGCCCCTCCCACCTCCAGTTTCCCTGACTTCTCAGAGCCACCATGAGAAGCCCCCTGAGGTCACCTGCACAAGTCGAGGGACCCCAGGGTGTCCTGCCTCAACCCGAGAAATACCTCGAGAGACCTTCTTCAACACGTCTCGTAGCCAGATTCCCCTACCATGACTCGAGAGCAATGACGCGCTCCCCCTCGCCACTCACATGGAGACCCGACTTCCCTGGCGCCCCACTAGAGGCTCACTGACCTCGCCGTCGTACCTAGGGAGAAACCGCACACTGTGGCCGCCGCTCGAGA
>NW_011453743.1:0-511 GCF_000754665.1 Bison bison bison | reverse complement strand
TCCTTCAATCAAGACTCTCATAGGCAGTATATTGTAGAGTGTAATTAGTGTTCATAGTTTATCTAAAAGCTCATATCACTATTTAATTTTTCGTTTTCTTCCTGTTCTTTCGAGGTACTTCTTGTTGACAAGCTTGTGACAGATATAACGATGTAGCAATTTTTACCTTAGAACAAACCGAGGCCCTATGAACATTTTGTGCTTAATGTGGATGACTCTTAGACATGCCTACAGTGGAGGAGCAAAACCAAAACTACTAGATATTTAATATTGACTAGTTCCCAGTTCACGGGACTCTGACATTCACTGAGGTCAATGTTTTCTTGTATTGGAAGCAGTTTGGTTGGCAAGGGCTGCCTTGTCTTGAGACCATTGAAATAAGAACTCAGAACTTGAGCACTATTATCAAAAATCACAAGGCTCACACTGACACATACATCAATCCAGACAGACAAGACAAGACATCTTCCAGTTTTCCGCCTGAGATGGAAAAGATTTCTTTGAGCCGTTT
>NW_011453742.1:4001-4418 GCF_000754665.1 Bison bison bison | reverse complement strand
AAAAGATTTCTGTTCTAGGTCAACCTAGAAGAGATCACGGAAGAGGTAAAGAAACTTAAAATCCATTAGCAAAGGCAGTTCAACCTCTCAAGAAACCTTGTGCTAGGCACAACACTCTTTCTGGGGGTCCACTTTCCCTACAACCTCCTGATCCCATTCTGTACCCATTCCTTTGCTTCTCCCACCCTGAAACGGCCACCTGGAAGAAAGAACGACGTCGTTTTCCTTCAGAAAATGCGATTTCATGCCACATACCTTCTTTTAATACCAAGTCATACATTTCCCTTCAGCAACCAAGAACTGACTTTTATATTGGCATTCGACAGATTGGTGAACATACCAATCAGTGATAGTAGCGCCCCTCCCCTCCCCCGCACGCACGCACGCACGGACACACACAAACACACACACACACAC
>NW_011453742.1:0-521 GCF_000754665.1 Bison bison bison | reverse complement strand
AGCAGCAGCAGCAGCAGCAGTGCATAGATATCAAAAGGGTTTAGAACAGTCAGGTAGGATCACACAAGTCACCGTGAAGCAATACTTCTCCACTTAGCCAAAGCTAACAAAAGATTTCTGTTCTAGGTCAACTTAGAAGAGATCAAGGAAGAGGTAAAGAAACTTAAAATCCATTAGCAAAGGCAGTTCAACCTCTCAAGAAACCTTGTGCTAGGCACAACACTCTTTTCTGGGGGTCCACTTTCCCTACAACCTCCTTATCCCATTCTGTACCCATTCCTTTGCTTCTCCCATCCTGAAACTGCCACCTGGAAGAAAGAACGACGTCGTTTTCCTTCAGAAAATGCGATTTCATGCCACATACCTTCTTTTAATACCAAGTCATACATTTCCCTTCAGCAACCAAGAACTGACTTTTATATTGGCATTCGACAGATTGGTGAACATACCTATCAGTGATAGTAGCGCCCCTTCCCTCCCCCGCACGCACGCACACACACACACACACACACACACACACA
>NW_011453741.1:0-501 GCF_000754665.1 Bison bison bison | reverse complement strand
ATAGCTCAGTGAGGAAATTCAGTGGAGAAAAGAGACTGAAGAATTCAGCCAGAAGGTAAGAGAAAGAACGACATGGTGAGACCAAGTTTCGGTGAACAAGGCCCGCACTTTATTTTTCAAAGTAGTTTTTTATACCTTAAGTTATGCATAGAGGTAATGGGGGAAGGGGTAGAGTCTTGCAGCAAACCAGGCTTTCTTCCTGCAAACTTATCATATGCAAAAGCTTCGGTGATTTGCATCATCTTCTGGCCCGGAGGCCTGTTAACATTTTAAGACCTTTTCTTCAGAAAACTTATTTTTCTCTAAAGGTGGTTGGTCAGGAGCCACCCTCCAAAAAAGCATTAGATAAAGTTGCATTCCTACAGAGCAAAGGTGTTTTGGCCTATAACAAGAAAAAGAATTAACTCAAGGGTCCCAGGTAACAAACATTAAAGCTACTACTTACACCAATTATATTAATCAATACACTGCCAGGGACACAGCAGGTAAGGGATATGGAAA
>NW_011453740.1:0-520 GCF_000754665.1 Bison bison bison | reverse complement strand
GTTCTCGACCTTCCGGTCACACCTCAGGATCGAGGCCGGTCTCACGACGACATTCCAGACGTGGCCTCGTGGGTGGTTCCACATTCCGAAGGACCCCGATTTCCCGGTCCCCTCTTGATAAGAACCCGATTCCCGGACACCTCTTCGAACTCCACCTTGTGAATGAAGTCAACACGAAGGGGCAGTGACTCGCCCGTGCATCGTAGGGAAAAGACCCCCAGGTTCGAAATACCGCTCGACAAGTGGCCTGTCTCCCCGGGAACACCTCGAGAGGCAAGCGGAATTCCATGCCTCAACCGAAGACGAGGCCTGACTCTCCTGTCCCAAGTCTGCAGGGACCTTGCGATCGGAGTCTGAAGTCACAGGAACCCTGAGGTTCCTGCCTCAACTGGAGATGAGGCCCTCTTCCAATGCACCAAACCCAGTGGAGTGCCGAGAGGCCCCTCCCACCTCCAGTTTCCCTGACTTCTCAGAGCCACCATGAGAAGCCCCCTGAGGTCACCTGCACAAGTCAAGGGAA
>NW_011453739.1:0-504 GCF_000754665.1 Bison bison bison | reverse complement strand
AAGCGGAGTTCCATGCCTCAACCCAAGACGAGGCCTGACTCTCCTGTCCCCAGTCTGCAGGGACCCTGCGATCGGAGTCTGAAATCAGAGGTACCCTGCGGTTCCTGCCTCAACTGGAGATGAGGCCCTCTTCCAATGCACCAAACCCAGTGGAGTCCCGAGAGGCCCCTCCCACCTCCAGTTTCCCTGGCTTCTCAGAGCCACCATGAGAAGCCCCCTGAGGTCACCTGCACAAGTCGAGGGAACCCAGGGTTTCCGGCCTCAACCCGAGAAAGACCTCGAGAGACCTTCTTCAACACGTCTCGAGGCCAGATTCCCTTACCATGGCTCGGGAGCAGTGACGCGCTCCCCCTCGCCACTCGCATGGAGACCCGACTTCCCTGGCGCCCCACGAGAGGCTCACTGACCTCGCCGTCGTTCCTCGTGAGAAACCGCACACTGGGGCCGCCGCTCGAGAACAACCCCGAGATTCCCCCGTCATCGAGAGATGAGGGCCTTCGTCTC
>NW_011453738.1:0-505 GCF_000754665.1 Bison bison bison | reverse complement strand
GAAAGACCTCGAGAGACCTTCTTCAACACATCTCGAGGCCAGATTCCCCTACTATGACTTGAGAGCAATGACGCGCTTCCCCTCGCCATTCGCATGGAGACCCCGACTTCCTTGGCGCCCCACGAGAGGCTCACTGACCTCGCCGTCGTACCTCGCGAGAAACCGCACACTGGGACCGCCGCTCGAGAACAACCCCGAGCCTCCCCCGTCATCGCGACTTGAGGGCCTTCGTCTCCTGTATGGCCTAGAGACCAATCTGTCGACCTCTCTCCAAAAGCCTCAGGAGGCTTGACTCCCTTTAGTCCACCCAGTGAGCTCCAAGAGATACCCGTCGCGACTCGAGAGCAGAGCTGGGTTCTTTGCTTCCACTCGAGATGGATGCCTGTCTCCCCGGGTGCGTCTGGAATGCAACCCCGAGATCCCTTTCGCCCCTGGAGAGGAACACTGGCTTCTGGACACAAGCCTAGATGAGGTCTATTGGCCCTGCAGTCACTCGAGAGCAATC
>NW_011453737.1:4238-4935 GCF_000754665.1 Bison bison bison | reverse complement strand
AGAGCAATGACGCGCTCCCCCTCGCCATTCGCATGGAGACCCGACTTCCTTGGCCCCCCACGAGAGACTCACTGACCTCGCCGTCGTACTTCGCGAGAAACCGCACACTGGGGCCGCCGCTCGAGAATAACCCCGAGCCTCCCCCGTCATCGCGACTTGAGGGCCTTCGTCTCCTGTATGGCCTAGAGACCAATCTCTCGACCTCTCTCCAACGCCTCAGGAGGCTTGACTCCCTTTAGTCCACCCAGTGAGCTCCAAGAGATACCCGTCGCGACTCGAGAGCAGAGCGGGGTTCTTTGCTTCCACTCGACATGAATGCCTGTCTCCCCGGGTGTGTCTGGAATGCAACCCTGAGATCCCTGTCGCCCCTGGAGAGGAACATTGGCTTCTGGACAGAAGCCTAGATGAGGTCTATTGGCCCTGCAGTCACTCGAGAGCAATCCCCAGCTTTCCTTCGCAACTCGAATGGAAGATTGGACTTCCCTTGGCCAACACAAGAGGCATCCTGAATTCCCCGTCGTAATTCGAGAATCCTGCTACACCTCGAGAAAAACCACGTGGTTCCCCCGACATCGCAAGGTATAGCCCTGTGCCGCTACAGCGTCTCAGGAGAAATCCCACTTTAGGAATTGGAGTTCGAAACGTACTTGTCACCCTTGATGCGACCCACAAAGTGCCCCGACATCCCGGTCTCCCT
>NW_011453737.1:0-424 GCF_000754665.1 Bison bison bison | reverse complement strand
ATCTTGCGATCAGAGTCTGAAGTCAGAGGAACCCTGAGGTTCCTGCCTCAACTGGAGATGAGGCCCTCTTCCAATGCACCAAACCCAGTGGAGTGCCGAGAGGCCCCTCCCACCTCCAGTTTCCCTGACTTCTCAGAGCCACCATGAGAAGCCCCCTGAGGTCAGCTGCACAAGTCAAGGGAAGCCAGGGTTTCTGCCTCAACCCGAGAAAGACCTCGAGAGACCTTCTTCAACAGGTCTCGAGGCCAGATTCCCCAACCGTGACTCGAGAGCAATGACGCGCTCCCCCTCGCCACTCGCATGGAGACCCGACTTCCCTGGCGCCCCACGAGAGGCTCACTGACCTCGCCGTCGTACCTAGGGAGAAACCGCACACTGTGGCCGCCGCTCGAGAACAACCCTGAGACTCCCCCATCATCGCGAG
>NW_011453736.1:0-512 GCF_000754665.1 Bison bison bison | reverse complement strand
TTTAAAAAAAAAAAAAAATGCCTATATATGCTGTCTACAAGAGACCCACGTCAAACCTAGGGACACATACAGACTGAAAATGAGGGCCTGGAAAAAGATATTTCGTGGAAATGGGGGCCAAAAGAAAGCAGGAGTAGCAATACACATATCACGTAAAATAGACTTTGAAATATACAGTGATAAGAGACAAAGAAGGATAGTACATAATGATCAAAGAATCAACCCAAGAAGAAGATATAACAATTAAAAATACATATGCACCCAACATAGAAGCACCTCAATATGTAAGGCACATGCTAACAAGTATGAAAGGAGAAATTAACAGTAACATAATAATAGTGGGAGATTCTAATACCCCACTCATATCTATGAATAGATCAACCAAAGAGAAAATGAGCAAGAAAACAAAGCTCTAAATGATACAATGGACCAGTTAGACCTAATTGATATCTACAGGGCATTTCACCCCCAAACAGTGGAATTCTCCTTTTTCTCAAGTGCATACGGAGTCT
>NW_011453735.1:0-501 GCF_000754665.1 Bison bison bison | reverse complement strand
CCTTCTTTGTCTCTTTTTCACAGCCTTTGTTTTTAAAGTCTATTTTATCTGATATGAGTATTGCTACTCCTGCTTTCTTTTGGTCCCTATTTGCATGGAAAATCTTTTTCCAGCCTTTCACTTTCAGTCTGTATGTGTCCCCTGTTTTGAGGTGGGTCTCTTGTAGACAACATATGTAGGGGTCTTGTTTTTGTATCCATTCAGCCAGTCTTTGTCTTTTGGTTGGGGCATTCAACCCATTTACGTTTAAGGTAATTACTGATAAGTATGATCCCGTTGCCATTTACTTTATTGTTTGGGGTTCGAGTTTATACACTGTTTTTGTGTTTCCTATCTAGAGAATATCCTTTAGTATTTGTTGGAGAGCTGGTTTGGTGGTGCAGAATTCTCTCAGCTTTTGCTTTTCTGAAAAGCTTTTGATTTCTCCTTCATACTTGAATGAGATCTTTGCTGGGTACAATAATCTGGGCTGTAGGTTATTTTCTTTCATCATTTTAAGTA
>NW_011453734.1:0-511 GCF_000754665.1 Bison bison bison | reverse complement strand
CTGTCCAAGGGATTCTCAAAGTCTTCTCCAACACCACAATTCAAAATAACAGTTCTTCAGTCTCAGCCTTCTTTATGATCCAACTCTCACATCCATACATGACAACTAGAAAAACCATAGCTTTGCCTATACAGACCTTTGTCAGCAAAGTGATGTCTCTGCTTTTTAATATGCTGTCTAGGTTTGTCATAGCTTTCCTTCCAAGGAGAAATCCATAGGTATATTCAAATACTACCACATTTTATATAAGAGACTTAAGCCTTCATGAATTTTGGTATTCTCCGGTGTTCTGGAACCAATCCTCTCCACAGTTACTGAGGAACAACTATGATGCCAATTATAAAATAAAGGCAAATGTTTGTTTTGTTTTTGTTCTCTAATAAATGGAATATTGTTCCCTTGGGTTTAGATTAGTCTGCATTAATTAAATGCTCCTTAGTTGTCCACAGAAGTTATCTACCAAGAAGCTCGATGAGCCTTGAGTTTCAGGGTCCCTCCTTGCACAACCTTC
>NW_011453733.1:0-570 GCF_000754665.1 Bison bison bison | reverse complement strand
CTTTTCCGGACGATGCACGGGCGAGTCACTGCCCCTTCGTGTTGACTTCATTCACAGGGTGGAGTTCGGAGAGGTGTCCGGGCATCGGGTTCTTACCAAGAGGGGCCGGGAAATCGGGGTGCTTCGCAATGTGGAAGCACCCACGAGGCCACGTCTGGAATGTCGTCGTGAGACCGGCCTCATCCTGAGGTGCGACCGGAAGGTCGGGAACCCCTTCCAGACAAAGCAGGGGAGTCGACCCTCCTGTCGAGATCAGGAGGGTAGAAGGGGCTCAGAGGAAGTGGTGCCGGAAAACCTCGGTGTTCCTCTCCAGGGAGACCGGGATGCCGGGGAACTTTGTCGGGGCGCATCCAGGGTGCCAAGTACCGTTTCAGCCTCCAATTCCTAACGTGGGACTTCTCCTGAGACGCTGTAGCGGGAAAGGGCTTCATCTTGCGATGACGGGTAACCACGTGGTTTTTCTCGAGTTGCGGCGGGATTCTCGAGTTACGACGGGGAATACGGGATGCCTCTTGTGTTGGCCCAGGGAAGTCCAATGTTCCATTCGAGTTGCGAAGGAAAGCTGGGGAT
>NW_011453732.1:0-548 GCF_000754665.1 Bison bison bison | reverse complement strand
GGAACCCCTTCCAGACAAAGCAGGGGAGTCGACCCTCCTGTCCAGATCAGGAGGGGTGAAAGGGCTCAGAGGACGGGGTGTCGGAAAACCTCAGTGTTCCTCTCGAGGGAGACCGGGATTTCGGGGAACTTTGTGGGTCGCATCAAGGGTGCCAAGTGCCCTTTCGACCTCCAATTCCTAACGGGGGACTTCTCCTGAGACGCTGTAGCGGGAAAGGGCTTCATCTTGCGATGACGGGGGAGCCACGTGGTTTTTCTCGAGTTACGGCGGGATTCTCAAGTTACACGGGGAATTCAGGCTGCCTCTTGTGTTGGCCCAGGCAAGTCCAATCTTCCATTCGAGTTGCGAAGGAAAGCTGGGGATTGCTCTCGAGTGACTGCAGGGCCAATAGACCTCATCTAGGCTTGTGTCCAGAAGCCAATGTTCCTCTCCAGGGGCGACAGGGATCTCGGGGTTGCATTCCAGACGCACCCGGGGAGACAGGCATTCATCTCGAGTGGAAGCAAAGAACCCCGCTCTGCTCTCGAATCGCGACGGGTATCTCTTGG
>NW_011453731.1:0-502 GCF_000754665.1 Bison bison bison | reverse complement strand
CTACTACTTACACCAATTATATTAATCAATACACTGCCAGGGACACAGCAGTAGGGATATGGAAACTTAGCAGCAAACAATGGCCCAACAAGTGAAAAACCATTCACCAATACAATTTCTAATCAATCTTTTAATTACTCAAAAGAATCTGTGTTTAGACAGTTTAGAACATCTCCTGCCTCTCACATTTGGGAGGCTCTGAACAGTCACATGTGGCCGGAAAAACCTATTCAGGCAGGCTAGAGGATTTCCAAAGGAGTTTGTAGGTTAAACACTGTCACACCCAGGAATTATTAACTGGAACTGTAAGCTAACTCTTTTTTCAGAGAGAGGTAGTGGGGGAGAGCCCCCCGTAAAGTCAGAGGTTTAGGTGAAAGCACAAGCAGAAAGTAGGCAGACTCTGGGTTGGGGGTATATGCTCGAGAATTTCCAGGGGGACTCCTGAAGCTCGATCCCGCCTTTGCGTATGCCGAGCCTCCTTCCTCATGACCTTTGTCATGGG
>NW_011453730.1:0-530 GCF_000754665.1 Bison bison bison | reverse complement strand
GAGTGACTGCAGGGCCAATAGACCTCATCTGGGCTTGTGTCCAGAAGCCAATGTTCCTCTCCAGGGGCGACCGGGATCTCGGGGTTGCATTCCAGACGTACCCGGGGAGACAGGCATTCATCTCGAGTGGAAGCAAAGAACCCCGCTCTGCTCTCGAGTCTCGACGGGTATCTCTTGGAGCTCACTGGGTGGACTAAAGGGAGTCAAGCCTCCTGAGGCGTTTGGAGAGAGGTCGCGAGGTTGGCCTCTAGGCCATGCAGGAGACGAAGGCCCTCATCTCCGCGGTGACCGGGGAGTCTCGGAGTGGTTCTCGAGCGGCGGCCCCAGGGTGCGGTTTCTCACGAGGTACGACGGCGAGGTCAGTGAGCCTCTCGTGGGGCGCCAGGGAAGTCGGGTCTCCATGCGAGTGGCGAGGGGGAGCGCGTCATTGCTCTCGAGTCATGGTAGGGGAACCTGGCCTCGAGACGTGTGGAAGAAGGTCTCTCGAGGTCTTTCTCGGGTTGAGGCAGGAAACCCTGGCTTCCCTCGAC
>NW_011453729.1:0-569 GCF_000754665.1 Bison bison bison | reverse complement strand
GACACAGACATCAATCCAGACAGACAAGACAAGACATCTTCCAGTTTTCCGCCTGAGATGGAAAAGATTTCTTTGAGCCGTTTTTCTGGGGAGTGGGGGGTGGGGCTGGCGGCCAGGCAGGCTTTGGGAAGGAGCTCCTGGTTTGGAATTGCATATGAAAAGAACCAGCTTTCCGGGTTCCAAGGAATCAAGTTTCCTTGCAAACCAACTTTGTCCGGTTCTAGAGAATATCATGGCCCTCCTAGGTCAGGTCATCTTTCCTTTCCGTAGCCCTCGTTTGATCCCTGAATTCTAGACAGCTTGGATTGCCTCTGTGGGCTGGATGGATTGTCCTCCCGTTTCACCGGGCGGCGGGAGCGAGGTCCCAGAGGCTCTCCTGGAACCGGGCGTGGGGGCGGGGCTCACCGGGAGCCCGTGGTGAAGGTGAGCAGCGCACCGGGAGCGCGCCCGGGGCGGGGCGAAGCCGGGCGGCGCGGGTCGGGAATCGGGTCGTGGCGGGGATGGGGGGCGGTCCCAGTTGTGCTCCGGGGATCCCCACTGCGGCCGGGAAGGCACCGGGAGCATGGCAG
>NW_011453728.1:0-519 GCF_000754665.1 Bison bison bison | reverse complement strand
ATCTTTTCTTATTTTAACTTTGGACTCTGCATAAATGAGGTAAATGGTCATTTGTCAGCTGTCTTCCAAATATTTCTCAATTGTCATTTTATAATTCCTTGTTATTTTCTATTCAGTCATGCAGGAGTTTCCTACAAAAACATTATGTAAATTTCCCTTTAAACTTCTGGACAAAGAACATGTAAAATAAGAAATTTTAAAGGTGGCCCAAAACTCTAGGAAGATAGAGGGTGTGGTTAAAAGAATTGGGAGAGGTCAACTCTCTCTGACTTGCTCCCCATACTCCCCTAGAGGTGTCAGGATGAGGCTTTGTGATGTCAAGGCTCACCAGGGCCACCGTTGGCTGTGGAAGTGGCTTGCTGACCTCATAAATTGTAAGGGTGTGGCCACCTGGGGAAGGATATATATAGGGGTGTTCAGGGGCTCTGAAGTAGACGACTGCAAGTCTTCAAAATTACTAAGGTAACTGGGAAGGCTCTAGAGTGCTGGAGTTTCAGCTTTAGCCTCATTCTTGGACAG
>NW_011453727.1:0-528 GCF_000754665.1 Bison bison bison | reverse complement strand
ACCCGGAGAGACAGGCATCCATCTCGAGTGGAAGCCAAGAACCCCGCCCTGCTCTCGAGTCGCGACGGGTATCTCTTGGAGCTCACTGGGTGGACTAAAGGGAGTCAAGCCTCCTGAGGCGTTTGGAGAGAGGTCGAGAGATTGGTCTCTAGGCCATACAGGAGACGAAGGCCCTCAAGTCGCGATGACGGGGAGGCTCGGGGTTGTTCTCGAGCGGCGGCCCCAGTGTGCGGTTTCTCGCGAGGTACGACGGCGAGGTCAGTGAGTCTCTCGTGGGGCGCCAAGGAAGTCGGGTCTCCTTGCGAATGGCGACGGGGAGCTCGTCATTGCTCTCAAGTCATAGTAGGGGAATCTGGCCTCGAGACGTGTTGAAGAAGGTCTCTCGAGGTCTTTCTCGGGTTGAGGCAGGACACCCTGGGGTCCCTCGACTTGTGCAGGTGACCTCAGGGTGCTGCTCATGGTGGCTCTGAAAAGTCAGGGAAACTGGAGGTGGGAGGGTCCTCTCGGCACTCCACTGGGTTTGGTGCA
>NW_011453726.1:0-536 GCF_000754665.1 Bison bison bison | reverse complement strand
TGTGGGGGCCTGTTGGGCTGCCGTCTATGGGGTTGCCTAGAGTCAAACACTAACTGTAGTGACTTACCTAACCTTACCTTACCTTATGCTAAGCCCTTCTAACAACTTTGTCTCAACTATTTCTTGCGGTTGGAAGGAACTACTGTTTGCCCTCCTACGAAGGAGAGTACAGATATCTTCAATGTGTTTTGGGTCTACCCTCTTTATGTATCTTTCACAACAGCTGAAACATAGAGCCTGAAAATGACACATTTTAAGTGCTTACTGAATTATCAATAAAGAAATGTAATAACCAATCAAATGCTCTACACATTACTCAACAACATTCTATAACCTGCACTACTATCATAATTCACCTTTCCTATTGACTGAGACAATTTTCCAAGCTGATAAATATTTATTTTATTTACATGGATGTAAGAATTCTCAGGAGGCATGTATTCCGATGTTTGGAAGAATATTCCACGTTTTGATGTGACTTTTTGTGTGTGTGTCGTTTTGTTGTGTCAGTCAAAGTCTTTGGCATAGTCAAATAA
>NW_011453725.1:0-514 GCF_000754665.1 Bison bison bison | reverse complement strand
TCCCCTGTTCGGTCGCCACCTGCCGGGGACCAGCCCCAACTGATCCAGGGTATTCGAAGGAGAGATGGCCTAGGCGACTATTTATATGCTAATCAGAGATGTCAAGAATAATAGTATGAGGAGAGCTCCGTAGGAAAATTCGATGGAGAAAAGAGACTGAGTAGCTTGGTTTACGCGGAAGACCAATCAAACTTCAAGACAAGAAGTTTGCACCACTTACGTAGGCCGCAGGCGCCCTCTCGAATAGCGAAAGGTGCCTCACCCTAGACACCTTCTCGAGTGGGTCTTAGCAGCCCAGGCATAAATAGTAAGCGTGGTGGGTTCCGCGCTCCAGATGGAGACTCAGCTGGAAGTTAAAGGGAAGAATGACAAGGAACTTTAGGAATTGGAGCTGTAAGTTAACTCTTTGACAGAGAGAGCGAGATAGTGGTGGGGGACAGCCCCCAGTGAAATCAGAGGTGAGAGCACAAAGCAATACAGTAGGCAGACTCCGGTTTTTTGAGGGGGAGACGCT
>NW_011453724.1:0-531 GCF_000754665.1 Bison bison bison | reverse complement strand
TCGAGTGACTGCAGGGCCAATAGACCTCAGTCTAGGCTTGTGTCCAGAAGCCAAGGTTCCTCTCCAGGGGGCGACCGGGATCTCGGGGGTTGCCATTCCAGACGCACCCGGGGAGACAGGCATTCATCTCGAGTGGAAGCAAAGAACCCCGCTCTGCTCTCGAGTCGCGACGGGTATCTCTTGGAGCTCACTGGGTGGACTAAAGGGAGTCAAGCCTCCTGAGGCGTTTGGAGAGAGGTCGCGAGGCTGGCCTCGAGGCCATGCAGGAGGCGAAGGCCCTCATCTCCGCGATGACGGGGGAGTCTCGGGGTGGTTCTCGAGCGGCGGCCCCAGGGTGCGGTTTCTCACGAGGTCGGACGGCGAGGTCAGTGAGCCTCTCGTGGGGCGCCAGGGAAGTCGGGTCTCCATGCGAGTGGCGAGGGGGAGCGCGTCATTGCTCTCGAGTCATGGTAGGGGAATCTGGCCTCGAGACGTGTTGAAGAAGGTCTCTCGAGGTCTTTCTCGGGTTGAGGCGGGAAACCCTGGCTTCCC
>NW_011453723.1:0-522 GCF_000754665.1 Bison bison bison | reverse complement strand
GATCTATCCTGGAGAAGGTTCCATGTGCGCTTGAGAAAAAGGTGAAATTCATTGTTTTGGGATGAAATGTCGTATAGATATCAATTAGGTCTAACTGGTCTATTGTATCGTTTAAAGTTTGTGTTTCCTTGTTAATTTTCTGTTTAGTTGATCTATCCATACGTGTGAGTGGGGTATTAAAGTCTCCCACTATTATTGTGTTATTGTTAATTTCTCCTTTCATACTTGTTAGCATTTGTCTTACGTACTGTGGTGCTCCCATGTTGGGTGCATATATATTTATAATTGTTATATCTTCTTCTTGGATTGATCCTTTGATCATTATGTAGTGACCTTCTTTGTCTCTTTTCACAGCCTTTGTTTTAAAGTCTATTTTATCTGATATGAGTATTGCTACTCCTGCTTTCTTTTGGTCCCTATTTGCATGGAAAATCTTTTTCCAGCCCTTCACTTTCAGTCTGTATGTGTCCCCTGTTTTGAGGTGGGTCTCTTGTAGACAACATATGTAGGGGTCTTGTTTTT
>NW_011453722.1:0-547 GCF_000754665.1 Bison bison bison | reverse complement strand
CCTGGGCCAACACAAGAGGCAGCCTGAATTCCCCGTCGTAACTCGACGAATCCCGCCGTAACTCGAGAAAAACCACGTGGCTCCCCCGTCATCGCAAGATGAAGGCCCTTTCCCGCGACAGCGTCTCAGGAGAAGGCCCACGTTAGGAATTGGAGGTCGAAAGGTCACTTGGCACCCTTGATTCGACCCACAAAGTTCCCTGAAATCCCGGTCTCCCTCGAGAGGAACACTGAGGTTTTCCGGCACCCCCTCCTCTGAGCCCTTTCTCCCCTCCTGATCTGGACAAGAGGGTCGACTCCCCTGCTTTGTCTGGAAGGGGTTCCCGAACTTCCGGTCGCACCTCAGGATGAGGCCGGTCTCACGAAGACATTCCAGACGTGGCCTCGTGGGTGGTTCCACATTTCATAGGACCCCGATTTCCCGGTCCCCTCTTGAGAAGAACCCGATGCCCGGACACCTCTCCGAACTCCACCCTGTGAATGAAGTCCACACGAAGGGGCAGTTTTTCCGTGCATCGTTCGGAAAAACCCCAGGTTCCAAATACAGC
>NW_011453721.1:0-510 GCF_000754665.1 Bison bison bison | reverse complement strand
GATGATGGAAGTAAAGTCCAAAGCTATACAGAGTAGTATTGCATAGGAACCTGGAATGTTATGTCCATGAATCAGGGCAAATTGAAAGTGGTCAAACAGGAGATGGCAAGAGTGAACAGCAACATTTTAGGAATCAGTGAACTAAAATGGACCGGAATGGGTGAATTTAGCTCAGATGACCATTATATCTACTACTGTGGGCAAGAATCCCTTAGAAGAAATGGAATAGCCTTCATAGTCAACAAAAGAGTCCAAAATGCAGTACTTGGATGCAATCTCAAAAATGACACAGTGATCACTGTTCGTTTCCACGGCAAACCATTCAATATCACAGTAATCCAAGTCTATGTCCTGACCAGTAATGCTGAAGAAGCTAAAGTTGAACAGTTCTATGAAGACCTACAAGACCTTATAGAACTAACACCCAAAAAAGATGTCCTCTTCATTATAGGCAACTGGAATGAAAAAGTAAGTAGTCTAGAGATACCTGGAGTAATAGGCAAATTTGGC
>NW_011453720.1:0-532 GCF_000754665.1 Bison bison bison | reverse complement strand
GACCCACCAAAGTTCCCCGAAACTCCCGGTCTCCCTCGAGAGGAACACTGAGGTTTTCCGGCACCCCCTCCTCTGAGCCCTTTCTCCCCTCCCTGATCTGGACAGGAGGGTCGACTCCCCTGCTTTGTCTGGAAGGGGTTCCCGACCTTCCGGTCGCACCTCAGGATGAGGCCGGTCTCACGAAGACATTCCAGACGTGGCCTCGTGGGTGGTTCCACATTCCGTAGGACCCCGATTTCCCGGTCCCCTCTTGAGAAGAACCCGATGCCCGGACACCTCTCCGAACTCCACCCTGTGAATGAAGTCCACACGAAGGGGCAGTTTTTCCGTGCATCGTTCGGAAAAAACCCCAGGTTCCAACTACAGCTCCACAAGCGGCCTCTCTCCCCGGGGACATCTCGAGAGGCAAGCGGAGTTCCATGCCTCAACCCAAGACGAGGCCTGACTCTCCTGTCCCCAGTCTGCAGGGACCCTGCGATCGGAGTCTGAAATCAGAGGTACCCTGCGGTTCCTGCCTCAACTGGAGACAAGG
>NW_011453719.1:0-500 GCF_000754665.1 Bison bison bison | reverse complement strand
ATATCGCGAGAGGCAAGCGGAGTTCCATGCCTCCACCCAAGACGAGGCCTGACTTTCCTGTCCCCAGTCTGCAGGGACCCTGCGATCGGAGTCTGAAATCAGAGGTATCCTGCGGTTCCTGCCTCAACTGGAGATGAGGCCCTCTTCCAATGCACCAAACCCAGTGGAGTCCCGAGAGGCCCCTCCCACCTCCAGTTTCCCTGGCTTCTCAGAGCCACCATGAGAAGCCCCCTGAGGTCACCTGCACAAGTCGAGGGAAACCAGAGTTTCCTGCCTCAACCCGAGAAAGACCTCGAGAGACCTTCTTCAACGCGTCTCGAGGCCAGATTCCCCTACCATGGCTCGGGAGCAGTGACGCGCTCCCCCTCGCCACTTGCATGGAGACCCGACTTCCCTGGCGCCCCACGTGAGGCTCACTGACCTTGCCGTCGTACCTCGTGAGAAACCGCACACTGGGGCCGCCCCTCGAGAACAACCCCGAGATTCCCACGTCATCGAGA
>NW_011453718.1:0-548 GCF_000754665.1 Bison bison bison | reverse complement strand
ATTTATTGATGAGCCAATGCTTGCTGCCTAAGTTTTCCATCCCTGAATTGTATCTTGAATGTGTATTAATTAATATAGTTGGTATGTAGAAAAATAAGTAGTGGCCTTGGTGTTAGTAACTTTAGACCCTTAAGGTAATACATTCTTTCCTTTGTTGTAAACCCATTACACATTCACCCTATAGGAATTCAATTTTATCTTTGGAAGATGGCGCCAAACCTTAAAATAATTACTCTTAGAGAAAATAAGTCTTTGTTGACAAGTCCTTGTCAAGAGTCAAAAAATGTTAGTAGGCCTTCTGGCCAGAAGATGATGTAAATCACCTAAACCATTTGTATACGATAAATTTGCACGAAAGAAACCCTGGTTTTTGATAAGAATCAAAGACTGCTGGCTTTGCATCCCCTATTATCCTCTATGTGTAACTTAGGGTATAAAAACCCCTGTTGAAAACAAAGCTACAGGCCTTGCTCACCAACGCTTGGTCTCCCCATGTCATTCCTCCCTTTAACTTCCAGCTGAGTCTCCATCCATAGCGCGGAACCCAC
>NW_011453717.1:0-504 GCF_000754665.1 Bison bison bison | reverse complement strand
TTGAGCTATTCCAGATCCTGAAAGATGATGCTGGGGAAAGTGCTGCACTCAATATGAAAAATGCAATATGCACTCAATATGCAATATGCCGGCTCACGGCAGTACGGGAGTCTGGCCTCGAGACGTGTTGAAGAAGGTCTCTCGAGGTCTTTCTCGGGTTGAGGCAGGACACCCTGGGGTCCGTCGACTTGTGCAGGAGACCTCAGGTGGCATCTCATGGTGGCTCTGAGAAGTCAGGGAAACTTGAGTTGGGAGGGGCCTCTCGGCACTCCACTGGGTTTGGTGCATTGGAAGAGGGCCTCATCTCCAGTTGAGGCAGGAACCTCAGGGTTCCTCTGATTTCAGACTCCGATCCCAGGGTCACTGCAGACTTGGGAAAGGAGAGTCAGGCCTCGTCTTGTGTTGAGGCATGGAACTCCGCTTGCCTCTCGAGGTGTTCCCGGGGAGACAGGCCACTTGTCGAGCGGTATTTGGAACCTGGGGGTTTTTCCCGACGATGCACGG
>NW_011453716.1:0-523 GCF_000754665.1 Bison bison bison | reverse complement strand
AGTCTGCAGGGACCCTGCGATCGGAGTCTGAAATCAGAGGAACCCTGAGGTTCCTGCCCCAGCTGGAGATGAGGCCCTCTTCCAATGCACCAAACCCCGTGGAGTGCCGAGAGGCCCCTCGCACCTCCAGTTTCCCTGACTTCTCAGAGCCACCATGAGAAGCCCCCTGAGGTCACCTGCACAAGTCGAGGGACCCCAGGGTGTCCTGCCTCAACCCGAGAAAGACCTCGAGAGACCTTCTTCAACACGTCTCGAGGCCAGATTCCCCTACTATGACTTGAGAGCAATGACGCGCTCCCCCTCGCCATTCGCATGGAGACCCGACTTCCTTGGCGCCCCACGAGAGACTCACTGACCTCACCGTCGTACCTAGCGAGAAACCGCACACTGGGGCCGCCGCTCGAGAACAACCCCGAGCCTGCCCCGTCATCGCGACTTGAGGGCCTTCGTCTCCTGTATGGCCTAGAGACCAATCTCTCGACCTCTCTCCAACGCCTCAGGAGGCTTGACTCCCTTTAGTCCA
>NW_011453715.1:0-502 GCF_000754665.1 Bison bison bison | reverse complement strand
ATTTAAAATTTTTACACGTTCTAATTATTCGGTTCCAAAACACCAAACTTGTTCTGCACACGGTCCCCATGGAAAGGCCCCCTCAGCAGGACAGCCACAGATGCTGCCATGAAAGGGCAGCAGGGTGCCCTCCTCCCTTGTTTTCTGCCTGGGCGGCCACCGGGTTTTGAAACCCATGCACCCTACTAAGTTTCTAGGGTGCAATTCGTGGACCCTTCCCTTTCCCATCCCAGCAGGTGGTCAAGGGCCCGCTGGCCTCCAAAGTGCCAGAAGCAGGGCTGGGCCAGCCGGCCAGAGTTCAGGGTTCTGGCCCTTGGACTTGCAGCGGACACTAGGCTGCTTGGGAAAACCGCTCGGCTCTGACCTTTCAGCAAAGGGGTGGAGCGGTAAAGGCCTTGAGCCCAAAGGCGAGGCCTTTCTGCGACCGCCAGGTTGTGCCGACAGAGGGCGGACTACGTGGTTCCCTGCTCCACGCAGTCCCAGTTCCCTGACCTGTGGTCCG
>NW_011453714.1:0-549 GCF_000754665.1 Bison bison bison | reverse complement strand
TATTCAACATAGTTTTGGAAGTTTTGGCCACAGCAATCAGAGACAGAAAAAGAAAATGAAAGGAAATCCAAAAATGGAAAAAGAAGAAGTAAAACTCTCACTATTTGCCGATGACATGATCCTCTACATAGGAAACCCTAAAGACTCCACCAGAAAATTACTAGAACTAATCAATGACTATAGTAAAGTTGCAGGATACAAAATCAACACACAGAAATCCCTTGCATTCCTATACGCTAATAAAGAGAAAACAGAAAGAGAAATTAAGGAAACAATTCCATTCACCATTGCAACGGAAAGAATAAAATACTTAGGAATATATCTACCTAAAGAAACTAAAGACCTATATATAGAAAACTATAAAACACTGGTGAAAGAAATCAAAGAGGACACTAATAGATGGAGAAATATACCATGTTCATGGATTGGAAGAATCAATATAGTGAAAATGAGTATACTACCCAAAGCAATTTATAGATTCAGTGCAATCCCTATCAAGCTACCAACAGTATTCTTCACAGAACTAGAACAAATAATTTCACAATTTGT
>NW_011453713.1:0-558 GCF_000754665.1 Bison bison bison | reverse complement strand
TCCAGACAGACAAGACAAGACATCTTCCAGTTTTCCGCCTGAGATGGAAAAGATTTCTTTGAGCCGTTTTTTCTGGGGGAGTGGGGGGTGGGGCTGGCGGCCAGGCAGGCTTTGGGAAGGAGCTCATGGTTTGGAATTGCATATGAAAAGAACCAGCTTTCCGGGTTCCAAGGAATCAAGTTTCCTTGCAAACCAACTTTGTCCGGTTCTAGAGAATATCATGGCCCTCCTAGGTCAGGTCATCTTTCCTTTCCGTAGCCCTCGTTTGATCCCTGAATTCTAGACAGCTTGGATTGCCTCTGTGGGCTGGATGGATTGTCCTCCCGTTTCACCGGGCGGCGGGAGCGAGGTCCCAGAGGCTCTCCTGGAACCGGGCGTGGGGGCGGGGCTCACCGGGAGCCCGTGGTGAAGGTGGGCAG
Source organism: Bison bison bison (assembly GCF_000754665.1). Classification (NCBI taxonomy): domain Eukaryota; kingdom Metazoa; phylum Chordata; class Mammalia; order Artiodactyla; family Bovidae; genus Bison; species Bison bison. The sequence goes on along the minus strand of NW_011453713.1, from coordinate 139 downwards.
CGCACCGGGAGCGTGCCCGGGGCGGGGCGAAGCCGGGCGGCGCGGGTCGGGAACCGGGTCGCGGCGGGGATGGGGGCGGTCCCAGTTGTGCTCTCGGGGGTGGCCACTGCTGCTGGAAACGCGCTGGGATCGCACCAGG
>NW_011453712.1:0-526 GCF_000754665.1 Bison bison bison | reverse complement strand
TCCATGCGAGTGGCAGGGGGAGCGCGTCATTGCTCTCGAGTCATGTAGGGGAATCCGGCCTCGAGACGTGCTGAAGAAGGTCTCTCGAGGTCTTTCTCGGGTTGAGGCAGGAAACCCTGGCTTCCCTCGACTTGTGCAGGTGACCTCAGGGGGCTTCTCATGGTGGCTCTGAGAAGTCAGGGAAACTGGAGTGGGGGGGGCCGTCTCGGGACTCCACGGGGTTTGGTGCATTGGAAGAGGGCCTCATCTCCAGTTGAGGCAGGAACCTCAGGGTTCCTCTGATTTCAGACTCCGATCGCAGGGTACCTACAGACTGGGGAAAGGAGAGTGAGGCCTCGTACTTGGGTTGAGGCATGGAACTCCGCTTGCCTCTCGAGGTGTCCCCGGGGAGAGAGGCCACTTGTCGAGCTCGATTTGGAATCTGGGGTTTTTTCCGGACGATGCACGGGTGTAGTCACTGCCCCTTCGTGTTGACTTAAGTTCACAGGGTGGAGTTCGGAGAGGTGTCCGGGCATCGGGTTCTTAC
>NW_011453711.1:0-516 GCF_000754665.1 Bison bison bison | reverse complement strand
ACAGAGTCGGACACGACTGAAGCGACTTAGCAGCAGCAGCTCCATTTTACAGGTGAGGTTAAGTCAATTTCCCAAAGCAACAGATACAGGGTTTGAAATCAGATAGCCTAAATCACCAGCCTGTGCTCCTACCCACTTGGCCTCCATTGGTGTGGACCTCAGCTTCCCTGAGGTACCCTTCTCCTCTTTCCTATCCTCAGCCTCCACACTTCTCCAGGAGCTACCAGGCTTTCTGATGGGATTGTTCTTTAATTTGCAGACTGACATGATAAATCTCATGACACTATACCAACAAAGCTAGATGTCAGCTTGGAAATGTTTAAGACAACAAAACTTTATACTGCAGTGGATTCTCCTAGGGTCTCATTGTATTTCTTCAGCCTTAGTCACGATTTAATGAGATTTTCTCACAAGTTAGAACGAATCTAATATAAAATGACTGAAGGATGAGAAGGAAGAGGAGGACTACATTTAAAATTTTTATTCTGTATCCCTTACTACGGATTCCCACATCCC
>NW_011453710.1:0-507 GCF_000754665.1 Bison bison bison | reverse complement strand
GTCTGGTGGACACTGCCAAGTTGAGACATGCAACTCTAAACTACAGTGAGATCTCATACCAGTCAGAATGATGATCATCAAAAAATCTACAAATAAATGCTAGAGAGGGTGTAGAGAAAAGGGAGCCCTCCTACATTGTGGGTAGAATGTAAATTTGTGCAGACGCTATTGAAAAACTAGAGGGATTTTCCAGGTGGCCCAGTGGTAAAGAATCTGCCTTCCAATGTAGGGGACTTGGGTTCAATCCCTAGTCAGGGAACTAAAGTCCCACATGCTCCGGGCGACTAAGCCCACACACCACAACTACTGAGCTCGTGCATCACAATGAAGATCCCTCATGCCACAACTAAGACCCAGCACAGCAACAAATAAACAAATGAAGAAAAACTATGAAGGTTCCATAAGAAGCTAAAAACAGCCCCTGTGTGATCCAACAATTCCACTCCTGGGCATATACCCAGAGAAAAACATGGATACCTGCACCCCAGTGATCACTGAAACACTGTT
>NW_011453709.1:0-504 GCF_000754665.1 Bison bison bison | reverse complement strand
ACTCAAACTCATGTCCACTGAGTCGGTGATGCCATCTGGCCATCTCCATCCTCTCGTCGTCCCCTTATCCTCCTGCCCCCAATCCCTCCCAGCATCAGGGCCTTTTCCAATGAGTCAACTCTTCACATGAGGTGGCCAAAGTATGGGGTTTCAGCTTTAGCATCAGTCCTTCCAAAGAAATCCCAGGGCTGATCTCCTTGCAGTCCAAGGGACTCTCAAGAGTCTTCTCCAACACCACAGTTCAAAAGCATCAGTTCTTCGGCGCTCAGCTTTCTTCACAGTCCAACTCTCACACCCATACATGACCACTGGGAAAACCATAGCCTTGACTAGATGGACCTTTGTTGGCAAAGTAATGTCTCTGCTTTTGAATATGCTATCTAGGTTGGTCATAACTTTCCTTCCAAGGAGTAAGCGTCTTTTAATTTCATGGCTGCAGTCACCATCTGCAGTGTATTTTGGAGCCCAGAAAAGTAAAGTCTGACACTGTTTCCACTGTTTCCC
>NW_011453708.1:0-575 GCF_000754665.1 Bison bison bison | reverse complement strand
AGAGGCCACTTGTCGAGCGGTATTTGGAACCTGGGGTATTTTCCGGACGATGCACGGGCGGGTCACTGCCCCTTCGTGTTGACTTCATTCACAGGGTGGAGTTCGGAGAGGTGTCCGGGCATCGGGTTCTTACCAAGAGGGGACCGGGAAATCGGGGTGCTTCACAATGTGGAAGCACGCACGAGGCCACGTCTGGAATGTCGTCGTGAGACCGGCCTCATCCTGAGGTGCGACCGGAAGGTCGGGAACCCTTCCAGACAAAGCAGGGGAGTCGACCCTCCTGTGGAGATCAGGAGGGTAGAAGGGGCTCAGAGGAAGTGGTGCCGGAAAACCTCGGTGTTCCTCTCCAGGGAGACCGGGATGCCGGGGAACTTTGTGGGGGCGCATCAAGGGTTCCAAGTACCGTTTCGGCCTCCAATTCCTATCGTGGGACTTCTCCTGAGACGCTGTAGCGGGAAAGGGCTTCATCTTGCGATGACGGGGGAACCACGTGGTTTTACTCGAGTTGCGGCGGGATTCTCGAGTTACGACGGGGAATTCGGGATGCCTCTTGTGTTGGCCCAGGGAAGTCCAAT
>NW_011453707.1:0-500 GCF_000754665.1 Bison bison bison | reverse complement strand
GGTCGCCACCTGCCGGGGACCAGCCCCAACTGATCCAGGGTATTCGAAGGAGAGATGGCCTAGGCCACTATTTATATGCTAATCAGAGATGTCAAGAATAATAGTATGAGGAGAGCTCAGTAGGAAAATTCGGTGGAGAAAAGAGACTGAGTACCTTGGTTTACGTGGAAGACCAATCAAACTTCAAGACAAGAAGTTTGCACCACTTACGTAGGCCGCAGGCGCCCTCTCGAATAGCGAAAGGTGCCTCACCCTAGACACCTTCTCGAGTGGGTCTTAGCAGCCCAGGCATAATTATTAAGCGTGGTGGGTTCCGCGCTCCAGATGGAGACTCAGCTGGAAGTTAAAGGGAAGAATGACAAGGAACTTTATGAATTGGAGCTGTAAGTTAACTCTTTGACAGAGAGAGCGAGATGGTGGTGGGGGACAGCCCCCAGTGAAATCAGAGGTGAGAGCACAAAGCAATACAGTAGGCAGACTCCGGTTTTTGTGCGGGGGAG
>NW_011453706.1:0-500 GCF_000754665.1 Bison bison bison | reverse complement strand
GGAGCAGGCTGCAGGAGTGTGGGAGACGTGACTGGTGCCTGACTGGTGCCTCAGCTCAGCTCTCGCCTTCCCTCGGACCTAGGAGCCAGGCGTCCTTGCGAGAGGGCTTAGGGGCTGGGGGTGTGCACACTGCCAAAGCCTCCCGCAGGGAGAGCTCTTTCCGAGGGAAAGGAAGCGCCCCAGGCTGCATTCCCAAGCTGGTGCTTCCCCGCCCAGACTAAGCGCCGCACGGAGGGAATCAGGGTCCCGGTGCCCCTGGCTTGGGGAGGCAGCTCCACAGCCAGAGTGGTGCTCCGTTTGTGCCCAGAAAGCGCCTGCCAGACCGGGCCTTCCCTGGAGCTGTCCTCCCGCCTAGAGGCAGGTGGATGTGCTGTGCGGGCTTCCCCTGTGCGTTTGGGCTCCCTAGCACAGCCGCAGCGCAGGGGAACCAGCCCATGATCAGTGAGCTCCGGGCAGTACTTTGGTCCCAGGTTTGGAGCCCAATGCCCGGAACGCGGGAG
>NW_011453705.1:0-527 GCF_000754665.1 Bison bison bison | reverse complement strand
GAATCCCGCCGTAACTCGAGAAAAACCACGTGGCTCCCCCGTCATCGCAAGATGAAGCCCTTTGCCGCTACAGCGTCTCAGGAAAAGTCCCCCGTTAGGAATTGGAGGTCGAAAGGGCACTTGGCACCCTTGATGCGACCCACAAAGTTCCCCGGAATCCCGGTCTCCCTCGAGAGGAACACTGAGGTTTTCCGGCACCCCCTCCTCTGAGCCCTTTCTCCCCTCCTGATCTGGACAGGAGGGTCGACTCCCCTGCTTTGTCTGGAAGGGGTTCCCGACCTTCCGGTCGCACCTCAGGATGAGGCCGGTCTCACGAAGACATTCCAGACGTGGCCTCGTGGGTGGTTCCACATTCCGTACGACCCCGATTTCCCGGTCCCCTCTTGAGAAGAACCCGATGCCCGGACACCTCTCCGAACTCCACCCTGTGAATGAAGTGCACACGAAGGGGCAGTTTTTCCGTGCATCGTTCGGAAAAACCCCAGGTTCCAACTACAGCTCGACAAGCGGCCTCTCTCCCCGGGGAC
>NW_011453704.1:0-522 GCF_000754665.1 Bison bison bison | reverse complement strand
GCCACAGTCATCAAGACAGTATGGTACTGGCACAAAGACAGAAACATTGATCAATGGAACAAAATAGAAAGCCCAGAGATAAATCCACGCACCTATGGACACCTTATCTTTGACAAAGGAGGCAAGAATATACAATGGATTAAAGCCAACCTCTTTAACAAGTGGTGCTGGGAAAACTGGTCAACCACTTGTAAAAGAATGAAACTAGAACACTTTCTAACACCTTACACAAAATAAACTCAAAATGGATTAAAGATCTCAACGTAAGACCAGAAACTATAAAACTCCTAGAGGAGAACATAGGCAAAACACTCTCTGACATACATCACAGCAGGATCCTCTATGACCCACCTCCCAGAATATTGGAAATAAAAGCAAAAATAAACAAATGGGACCTAATTAACCTTAAAAGCTTCTGCACAACAAAGGAAACTATTAGCAAGGTGAAAAGGCAGCCTTCAGAATGGGAGAAAATAATAGCAAATGAAGCAACTGACAAACAACTAATCTCCAAAATATACA
>NW_011453703.1:0-501 GCF_000754665.1 Bison bison bison | reverse complement strand
GGATTTGAAATAGCTCAACTGGAATTCTATCACTCCACTAGCTTGTTTGTAGTGATGCTTTCTAAGGCCCACTTGACTTCACATTCCAGGATGTCTGGCTCTAGGTCAGTGAGCACACCATTGTGATTATCTGGGTCGTGAAGATCTTTTTTGTACAGTTCTTCTGTGTATTCTTGCCATCTCTTCTTAATATCTTCTGCTTCTGTTAGGTTCATACCATTTCTGTCCTTTATCGAGCCCATCTTTGCATGAAATGTCCCTTGGTATCTCTAATTTCTTGAAGAGATCTCTAGTCTTTTCCATTCTGTTGTTTTCCTCTATTTCTTTGCATTGATTGCTGAGGAAAGCCTTCTTATCTCTTCTTGCTATTCTTTGGAACTCTGCATTCAGATGCTTATATCTTTCCTTTTCTCCTTTGCTTTTTGCGTCTCTTCTTTTCACAGCTATTTGTAAGGCCTCCTCAGATAGCCATTTTGCTTTTTGCATTTCTTTTCCATGGGG
>NW_011453702.1:0-503 GCF_000754665.1 Bison bison bison | reverse complement strand
GGATAACAGCTGATCTTTCAATAGAAACTCTTCAAGCCAGGAGGGAATGGCAAGACATACCTAAAATGATGAAAGAAAATAACCTACAGCCCAGATTATTGTACCCAGCAAGGATCTCATTTAAGTATGAAGGAGAAATCAAAAGCTTTTCAGACAAGCAAAAGCTGAGAGAATTCTGCACCACCAAACCAGCTCTCCAACAAATACTAAAGGATATTCTCTAGACAGGAAACACAAAAACGGTGTATAAACTCGAACCCAAAACAATAAAGTAAATGGCAACGGGATCATACTTATCAGTAATTACCTTAAACGTAAATGGGTTGAATGCCCCAACCAAAAGACAAAGACTGGCTGAATGGATACAAAAACAAGACCCCTACATATGTTGTCTACAAGAGACCCACCTCAAAACAGGGGACACATACAGACTGAAAGTGAAGGGCTGGAAAAAGATTTTCCATGCAAATAGGGACCAAAAGAAAGCAGGAATCACAATACTC
>NW_011453701.1:0-523 GCF_000754665.1 Bison bison bison | reverse complement strand
ACCCCGAGCCTCCCCCGTCATCGCGACTTGAGGGCCTTCGTCTCCTGTATGGCCTAGAGACCCAATCTCTCAACCTCTCTCCAAACGCCTCAGGAGGCTTGACTCCCTTTAGTCCACCCAGGGAGCTCCAAAAGATACCCGTCGCGACTCGAGAGCAGAGCGGGGTTCTTTGCTTCCACTCGAGATGGATGCCTATCTCCCCGGGTGCGTCTGGAAGGCAACCCCGAGATACCTTTCGCCCCTGGAGAGGAACACTGGCTTCTGGACACAAGCCTAGATGAGGTCTATTGGCCCTGCAGTCACTCGAGAGCAATCCCCAGCTTTCCTTCGCAACTCGAATGGAAGATTGGACTTCCCTGGGCCAACACAAGAGGCATCCTGAATTCCCCGTCGTAATTCGAGAATCCTGCTACACCTCGAGAAACCACGTGGTTCCCCCGTCATCGCAAGATGTAGCCCTGTGCCGCTACAGCGTCTCAGGAGAAGTCCCACTTTAGGAATTGGAGTTCGAAACAGTACTTGT
>NW_011453700.1:0-509 GCF_000754665.1 Bison bison bison | reverse complement strand
CCAATACTTGACTCATACAATGAAAATCCCAAGTAATGCTAAGTTTAAAAATCAGTATCCTTGGGCTTCCCTGGTGGCTCAGTGGTAAAGAATCTACCTGCCAACGCAGGTAACATGGGTTTGATCCCTGATCTGGGAAGATCCTACATGCAGCGGAGCAACTAAGCCCGTGTGCCACAACTACTGAGCCTGTGTTGATCCCATGCACCACAACTTAAACGAGAAGGCTCTAGAGTCCAGTCTCTGCAACAAGAGACGCCCTGGCAATGAGAAGCTTGCACACCACAATTATAGAAAAGCCTGTGCAGCGAGGAAGACTCAGCACAGCCATAAATAAAGGAAAATTAAAAACAACAACAACAAAAAACCTGTATGCTTACTTACTTCTCTCCTTTCTTTTTTTATTGAAAATGCATTCCTTATGCTATCAATCTGTTATGTTGTTCATAAAACACACAGACAAATAAAGCCTAAACCTAAACTGGAGAGAGAAAACTGAATAAAAATAA
>NW_011453699.1:0-508 GCF_000754665.1 Bison bison bison | reverse complement strand
TTCAGAGCTTGCACTGTAATTCAGTTCCAAGTACCCTATGGGCCAGTGAAGGATTAAGGTCCAGGCAGTCACACTGTCACATGTATTTCAGAAGATGGAATGGACAGTGGACTGGAGTCAAGACTAGAGATGGAAGCGAAAAGGAAGCAATCCCAGGGGCCTAAGTCAGTTATGATGAGAATTTAAAGGAACACAGAAGCAGTGGAGACAAAACCAGAGAAGAGCTGTTTTCATAGCAGAATTTGCAGAAGCAGTGGAGAAAAAACCAGAGAAGAGCTGTTTTCATAGCAGAATTTGCAACAGGGCTTAATGTCAACTGACTGGGCAAGTGATGGAGAATGAGAACTCTGACAGGTTCCCAGACCTCACCCAGGTGATGACATAGATGGTGGGGGGTACCTACAGGAGGTAGATGGTAAGTGGTACCTACAGGAGGTAGATGATGGGGCTGGGGGTACCTACAGGGAAAGTCACAGAGAAAAACAGCCCGTCCTAACGCAGTTCACTC
>NW_011453698.1:0-528 GCF_000754665.1 Bison bison bison | reverse complement strand
TGTCTCCCCGGGTGTGTCTGGAATGCAACGCCGAGAACCCTGTCGCCCCTGAGAGGAACACTGGCTTCTGGACAGAAGCCTAGATAAGGTATCTTGGCCCTGCAGTCACTCTAGAGCAATCCCCAGCTTTCCTTCGCAACTTGAATGGAAGATTGGACTTCCCTGGGCCAACAAAGAGGTAACCTGAATTCCCCGTCGTAACTCGAGAATCCCGCCGCAACTCGAGAAAACCACGTGGTTCACCCGTCATCGCAAGATGAAGCCATTTCCCGCTACAGCGCCTCAGGAGAAGTCCCACGTTAGTTATTGGAGGTCGAAACGGTACTTGGCACCCTTGATGCGACCCACAAAGTTCCCCGGCATCCCGGTCTCCCTCGAGAGGAACACCGAGGTTTTCCGGCACCACTTCCTCAGAGCCACTTCTACCCTCCTGATCTGGACAGGAGGGTCGACTCCCCTGCTTTGTCTAGAAGGGGTTCCGGACCTCCGGTAGCACCTCAGGATGAGGCCGGTCTCACGACGACATTC
>NW_011453697.1:0-508 GCF_000754665.1 Bison bison bison | reverse complement strand
CTGGACCAGGAAGAAATAGAAAATCTTAACAGACCCATCACAAGCATGGAAATTGAAAACTGTAATCAAAAATCTTCCAGCAAACAAAAGCCCCGGTCCAGACGGCTTCACAGCTGAATTCTACCAAAAATTTTAGAGAAGAGCTGACACCTATCCTGCTCAAACTCTTCCAGAAAATTGCAGAGGAAGGTAAACTTCCAAACTCATTCTATGAGGCCACTATCACCCTAATACCAAAACCTGACAAAGATCCCACAAAAAAGAAAACTACAGGCCAATATCACTGATGAACATAGATGCAAAAATCCTTAACAAAATTCTAGCAATCAGAATCCAACAACACATTAAAAAGATCATACACCATGATCAAGTGGGCTTTATCCCAGGGATGCAAGGATTCTTCAATATCCGCAAATCAATCAATGTAATACACGACATTAACAAATTGAAAAATAAAAACCATATGATTATCTCAATAGATGCAGAGAAAGCCTTTGACAAAATTCAA
>NW_011453696.1:0-512 GCF_000754665.1 Bison bison bison | reverse complement strand
GAATCAACCTGCATGACTGCAGACTATAGTACAAAGCTACAGTTATCAAGACAATATGTACTGACACCAAGACAGAAATATCGACCAATGGAACAAATAGAAAGCCCAGAGATAAATCCATGCACCTATGGTCACTTTATCTTTGACAAAGGACTCAGGAATATACAATGGGGAAAAGACCGATATCTTTAACAAGTGGCACTGGAAAAGCTGGCCAACCACCTGTAAAATAATGACTCTAGAATACTTTCTAATGATACACAAAAGTAAACTAAATATGGATTAAAGATCTAAATGAAAGACCAGAAACTGTAAAACTTCTAGAGGAAAATATAGACAGAACAGTCTCTGACATAAATCACAGCAGGACCTTCTATGACTCACCTCCCAGAGTAATGTAAATAAAAGCAAAAATAAACCAACGGAACGAATCAAATTTAAAAGCTCTTGAACAATGAAGGAAACAAGGAAGGTGAAAAGACAGTCATCAGAACGGGAGAAAATGATAGTAA
>NW_011453695.1:0-505 GCF_000754665.1 Bison bison bison | reverse complement strand
GCGACACTCTGGCTGTGGAGCTGCCTCCCCAAGCCAGGGGCACCGGGACCCTGATTCCCTCCGTGCGGCGCTTAGTCTGGGCGGGGAAGCACCAGCTTGGGAATGCAGCCTGGGGCGCTTCCTTTCCCTCGGAAAGAGCTCTCCCTGCGGGAGGCTTTGGCAGTGTGCACACCCCCAGCCCCTAAGCCCTCTGCAAGGACGCCTGGCTCCTAGGTTCGAAGGGAAGGCGAGAGCTGAGCTGAGGCACCAGTCAGGCACCAGTCACGCCACCCACACTCCCGCAGCCTGCTCCTTCCCGGGCGCGAACGCTAGAAGCCGGGCAGGGCTTGGGGAGGCTCGCTCAGGCCAGAGCAGCCTCTCGGCCGGGGCTCTGTGCTATCGCGCCTGGGCGCAGAGCTGGAGCTCCGCCGGTGTGGAAGCTCACTCGGTCCTTCCCAGTAACAGGCTTGCAAGCACCCGCCGGCAGCCAGCCTCTTCTCTCCCGCGTTCCGGGCACTGGGCTCCA
>NW_011453694.1:0-500 GCF_000754665.1 Bison bison bison | reverse complement strand
AAACCCTGGCTTCCCTCGATTTGTGCAGGTGACCTCAGGGGGCTTCTCATGGGGGCTCTCAGAAGTCAGGGAGACTGGAGGTGGGAGGGGCCTCTCGGGACTCCACGGGGTTTGGTGCATTGGAAGAGGGCCTCATCTCCAGTTGAGGCAGGAACCTCAGGGTTCCTCTGATTTCGGACTCCGATCGCAGGGTCCCTGCAGACTGGGGACAGGAGAGTCAGGCCTCGTCTTGGGTTGAGGCATGGAACTCCGCTTGCCTCTCGAGGTGTCCCCGGGGAGAGAGGCCACTTGTCGAGCTGCATTTGGAACCTGGGGTTTTTCCGGTCGATGCACGGGCGAGTCACTGCCCCTTCGTGTTGACTTCATTCACAGGGTGGAGTTCGGAGAGGTGTCCGGACATCGGCTTCTTATCTAGAGGGGACCGGGAAATCGGGGTGCTTCGCAATGTGGAAGCACCCACAAGGCCACGTCTGGAATGTCGTCGTGAGCCCGGCCTCATC
>NW_011453692.1:0-514 GCF_000754665.1 Bison bison bison | reverse complement strand
GGGGACCAGCCCCAACTGATCCAGGGTATTCGAGGAGAGATGGCCTAGGCGACTATTTATATGCTAATCAGAGATGTCAAGAATAATAGTATGAGGAGAGGTCAGTAGGAAAATTCGGTGGAGAAAAGAGACTGAGTAGCTTGGTTTACGCGGAAGACCAATCAAACTTCAAGACAAGAAGTTTGCACCACTTACGTAGGCCGCAGGCACCCTCTCGAATAGCGAAAGGTGCCTCACCCTAGACACCTTCTCGAGTGGGTCTTAGCAGCCCAGGCATAATTAGTAAGTGTGGTGGGTTCTGCGCTCCAGATGGAGACTCAGCTGGAAGTTAAAGGGAAGAATGACAAGGAACTTTATGAATTGGAGCTGTAAGTTAACTCTTTGACAGAGAGAGCGAGATGGTGGTGAGGGACAGCCCCCAGTGAAATCAGAGGTGAGAGCACAAAGCATTACACTAGGCAGACTCTGGTTTTTTTGGGGGGGAGATGCTCGAGAATATCCGGGTGGACTCCTG
>NW_011453691.1:0-522 GCF_000754665.1 Bison bison bison | reverse complement strand
TTGCGATCAGAGTCTGAAGTCAGAGGAACCCTGAGGTTCCTGCCTCAGCTGGAGACAAGGCCCTCTTCCAATGCACCAAACCCAGTGGAGTCCCGAGAGGCCCCTCCCACCTCCAGTTTCCCTGACTTCTCAGAGCCACCATGAGAAGCCCCCTGAGGTCACCTGCACAAGTCGAGGGACCCCAGGGTGTCCTGCCTCAACCCGAGAAAGACCTTGAGAGACCTTCTTCAACACATCTCGAGGCCAGATTCCCCTACTATGACTTGAGAGCAATGACGCGCTCCCCCTCGCCATTCCCATGGAGACCCGACTTCCTTGGCGCCCCACGAGAGACTCACTGACCTCGCCGTCGTACCTCGCGAGAAACCGCACACTGGGGCTGCCGCTCGAGAACAACCCCGAGCCTCCCCCGTCATCGCGACTTGAGGGCCTTCGTCTCCTGTATGGCCTAGAGACCAATCTCTCGACCTCTCTCCAAACGCCTCAGGAGGCTTGACTCCCTTTAGTCCACCCAGTGAGCTC
>NW_011453690.1:0-534 GCF_000754665.1 Bison bison bison | reverse complement strand
ATCCCGGTCGCCCCTGGAGAGGAACATTGGCTTCTGGACACAAGCCTAGATGAGGTCTATTGGCCCTGCAGTCACTCGAGAGCAATCCCCAGCTTTCCTTCGCAACTCGGATGGGAGATTGGACTTCCCTGGGCCAACACAAGAGGCATCCCGAATTCCCCGTCCTAACTCGAGAATCCCGCCGCAACTCGAGAAAAACCACGTGGTTCCCCCGTCATCGCAAGATGAAGCCCTTTCCCGCTACAGCGTCTCAGGAGAAGTCCCACGCTACGGACTTGGAGGTCGAAGCGGTACTTGGCACCCTTCGATGCGCCCCACAAAGTTCCCACGCATCCCGGTCTCCCTGGAGAGGAACACCGAGGTTTTCCGGCACCACTTCCTCTGAGCCCCTTCTACCCTCCTGATCTCCACAGGAGGGTCGACTCCCCTGCTTTGTCTGGAAGGGGTTCCCGACCTTCCGGTCGCACCTCAGGATGAGGCCGGTCTCACGACGACATTCCAGACGTGGCCTCGTGGGTGCTTCCACATTGCGAA
>NW_011453689.1:0-504 GCF_000754665.1 Bison bison bison | reverse complement strand
GCTGATTGCATGGTTCGTGTCTGCTCAGCCTTTGACTATTACCTCCTGAGGTGCTTGTACAGGCGCCACCTGCAGGGGACCAGCCCAGCTGATCCAGGGTATTCGAAGGAGAGATGGCCTACGCGACTATTTATATGCTAGTCAGAGATATCAAGAATAATAATGTGAGGATAGCTCAGTAGGAAATTTCGGTGGAGAAAAGATACTGAGTAGCTTGGATTACGCGGGGGACCATAAAACTTGAATACAAGAAGTTTGCACCACTTACGTAGGCCGCGGGCGCACTCTCGAATAGCGGAAGGTGCCTCACCCTAGACACCTTCTATAGTGGGTCTTAGCAGCCCAGGCACAATTAGTAAGCGTGGTGGGTTCCGAGCTCCAGATGGAGACTCAGCTGGAAGTTAAAGGGAAGAATGACAGGGAATTGATGAATTAGAGCTATAAGTTAACTCTTTGACAGAGAGAGCGAGATGGTGGTGGGGGACAGCCCCCAGTAAAATCAGA
>NW_011453688.1:0-512 GCF_000754665.1 Bison bison bison | reverse complement strand
CTCGAGTTGCGGCGGGATTCTCGAGTTACGACGGGGAATTCGGGATGCCTCTTGTGTTGGCCCAGGGAAGTCCAATCTTCCATTCGAGTTGCGAAGGAAAGCTGGGGATTGCTCTCGAGTGACTGCAGGGCCAATAGACCTCATCTGGGCTTGTGTCCAGAAGCCAATGTTCCTCTCCAGGGGCGACCGGGATCTCGGGGTTGCATTCCAGACGCACCCGGGGAGACAGGCATTCATCTCGAGTGGAAGTAAAGAATCCCGCTCTGCTCTCGAGTCGAGACGGGTATCTCTTGGAGCTCCCTGGGTGGACTAAAGAGAGTCAAGCCTCCTGAGGCGTTTGGAGAGAGGTCGCGAGGTTGGCCTCTAGGCCATGCAGGAGACGAAGGCCCTCATCTCCGTGATGACGGGGGAGTCTTGGGGTGGTTCTCGAGCGGCGGCCCCAGGGTGCGGTTTCTCACGAGGTACGACGGCGAGGTCAGTGAGCCTCTCGTGGGGCGCCAGGGAAGTCGGGT
>NW_011453687.1:0-549 GCF_000754665.1 Bison bison bison | reverse complement strand
CCTGCAAACTTATCATATGCAAACGCTTCGGTGATTGCATCATCTTCTGGCCCGGAGGTCCTGTTAACATTTTAAGACCTTTTCTTCAGAAACTTATTTTCTCTAAAGGTGGTTGGTCAGGAGCCACCCTCCAAAAAAGCATTAGATAAAGTTGCATTCCTACAGAGCAAAGGTGTGGTGGGCTATAACAAGAAAAAGAATTAACTCAAGGGTCCCAGGTTACAAACATTAAAGCTACTACTTACACCAATTATATTAATCAATACACTGCCAGGGACACAGCAGGTAAGGGATATGGAACCTTAGCAGCAAACAATGGCCCAACAAGTGAAAAACCATTCACCAATACAATTTCTAATCAATCTTTTAACTACTCAAAAGAATCTGTGTTTAGACAGTTTAGAACATCTCCTGCCTCTCACAGTTGGGAGGCTCTGAACAGTCACATGTGGCCGGAAAAACCTATTCAGGCAGGCTAGAGGATTTCCAAAGGAGTTTGTGGGTTAAACACTGTCACATCCAGGAATTATTAACTGGAACTGTAAGCTA
>NW_011453686.1:0-508 GCF_000754665.1 Bison bison bison | reverse complement strand
AGAGTCGGGCACGACTGAGCGACTTCACGTTCACATTTCACTTTCATGCATTGGAGGAGGACGATGGCAACCCACTCCAGTGTCTTGCCTGGAGAACCCCAGGGACTGCGGGGCCTGGTGGGCTGCCGTCCATGGGGTCACACAGACTCGGACACGACTGAAACGACTTCGCAGCAGCAGCAGCAGCAGCAGCAGCAGCAGTGAATAGATATCAAAAGGGTTTAGAACAGTCAGGTAGGATCACACAAGTCACCGTGAAGCAATACTTCTCCACTTAGCCAAAGCTACAAAAGATTTCTGTTCTAGGTCAACCTAGAAGAGATCACGGAAGAGGTAAAGAAACTTAAAATCCATTAGCAAAGGCAGTTCAACCTCTCAAGAAACCTTGTGCTAGGCACAACACTCTTTTCTGGGGGTCCACTTTCCCTACAACCTCCTGATCCCATTCTGTACCCATTCCTTTGCTTCTCCCATCCTGAAACTGCCACCTGGAAGAAAGAACGACGTC
>NW_011453685.1:0-513 GCF_000754665.1 Bison bison bison | reverse complement strand
CCCCAGGGTGCGGTTTCTCACGAGGTACGACGGCGAGGTCAGTGAGCCTACCGTGGGGCGAAGGGGGAAGTCGGGGTCTCCATGCGAGTGGCGAGGGGGAGCGCGTCATTGCTCTCGAGTCATGGAGGGGAATCTGGCCTCGAGACGTGTTGAAGAAGGTCTCTCGAGGTCTTTCTCGGGTTGAGGCAGGAAACCCTGGCTTCCCTCGACTTGTGCAGGTGACCTCAGGGGGCTTCTCATGGTGGCTCTTAGAAGTCAGGGAAACTGGAGGTGGGAGGGGCCTCTGGGGACTCCACGGGGTTTGGTGCATTGGAAGAGGGCCTCATCTCCAGCTGAGGCAGGAACCACAGGGTTCCTCTGATTTCAGACTCCGATCGCAGGGTCCCTGCAGACTGGGGACAGGAGAGTCAGGCCTCGTCTTGGGTTGAGGCATGGAACTCTGCTTGCCTCTCGAGCTGTCCCCGGGGAGAGAGGCCACTTTTCGAACTGTATTTGGAACCTGGGGGTTTTTCT
>NW_011453684.1:0-508 GCF_000754665.1 Bison bison bison | reverse complement strand
AAGGTCTCCACCTTTGCTATGGAAGTCAAACGATCTTCTTTGAAATGAAAATGGAGCATACTGAACGTTCACAGTCTTCTAGAGCATATGAAAAGCCCTAACTTGTAGAAACCTGCTGTACGAGTTCCTTGAAATCAAGAACCTCTATGTATGGATATGTCTTCATGCCTTAGATTGTGCCTCGAATATAGTGTACACATCAACCCAGGAAAGGAAAGAATTGAATCGCCAAATATACAAAGAGATCAAAAGTGCCGAGCCAAGTGACCCCTTGAGGCTTCCAAGAGTCTTTTCTGTCTTTCACACACTAAGTAAATACTGAGCACCTACGATGAGCTAGGAGGACATGTAATAAGTTTCTAGGGAATAGAAGGCGGAGAGAAGAAGACACAGAGTTCCTTGCTTTCACTGAGGCGACTCTAATGATACATCACAGGCAGATCCTTTGAGAACCTATAGAGGGGCCTCTTCCCTCACCACAAAACCTGGGTGTCAGGGAAGGCTCTCC
>NW_011453683.1:0-506 GCF_000754665.1 Bison bison bison | reverse complement strand
GAAAGTTCTTGCATCATTTAGACAGGTTATCTAGGAAGATCAGGAGGAACTAGAGAAACAGGGAGCAGGAAAAACTTAGGGGAGTGCCTTACAGAGCCAGGATGAGAAGGACAGATCACCAGCGCCCAGGGAGGACCTGAGGCCTGAACACTGGTGTGCACCCTGCCCCTCAAAGTGGGAAGAGGCGTGTGATGCTAGGGGAGGTTAAAGCTTTGTGAGATGGGGCAGTTAGACAAACAGCGTGGGTGTGAAGGACAAAGAACATTCCTTTGAATATCCCTAAACTTTTTGGCACCAGGGACCAGTTTTATGAAAGGGGATTTTCCCCATGAATTGGAAAAGTGGGGAAGGTTTCAGGATGATTCAAGTGCATTACATTTGTTGTGTACTTTATTTCTATTATTATTACATCAGTTCCACCTCAGATCATCAGGTATTAGATCCCGGAGGTTGGGGACCCCTCTCTCAGCTGTCTCTCCAGGGCATGGCTATCAGGTCACTGAGGC
>NW_011453682.1:0-504 GCF_000754665.1 Bison bison bison | reverse complement strand
GAGACTCACTGACCTCGCCGTCGTACCTCGCGAGAAACCGCACACTGGGGCCGCCGCTAGAGAACAACCCTGAGACTCCCCCATCATCGCGAGTTGAGGGCCTTCGTCTCCTGTATGGCCTAGAGACCAATCTCTCGACCTCTCTCCAACGCCTCAGGAGGCTTGACTCCCTTTAGTCCACCCAGTGAGCTCCAAGAGATACCCGTCGCGACTCGAGAGCAGAGCGGGGTTCTTTGCTTCCACTCGAGATGAATGCCTGTCTCCCTGGGTGTGTCTGGAATGCAACCCTGCGATCCCTGTCGCCCCTGGAGAGGAACATTGGCTTCTGGACAGAAGCCTAGATGAGGTCTATTGGCCCTGCAGTCACTCGAGAGCAATCCCCAGCTTTCCTTTGCAACTCGAATGGAAGATTGGACTTCCCTGGGCCTACACAAGAGGCATCCTGAATTCCCCGTCGTAACTCGAGAATCCTGCCGCAACTCGAGAAAATCCACGTGGTTCCCC
>NW_011453681.1:0-502 GCF_000754665.1 Bison bison bison | reverse complement strand
GTCCTGGCTATTATAAACAGTGCTGTGATGAACATTGAGGTACATGTGTCTCTTCCCTTCTGGTTTCCTCAGTGTGTATGCCCAGCAGTGGGATTGCTGGATCATAAGGCAGTTCTATTTCCAGTTTTTAAGGAATCTCCACACTGTTCTCCATAGTGGCTGTACTAGTTGGCATTCCCACCAACAGTGTAAGAGGGTTCCCTTTCCTCCACACCCTCTCCAGCATTTATTATTTGTAGACTTTTGGATCGCAGCCATTCTGACTGGTGTGAAATGGTACCTCATAGTGGTCTTGATTTGCATTTCTCTGATAATGAGTGATGTTGAGCATCTTTTCATGTGTTTGCTAGCCATCTGTATGTCTTCTTTGGAGAAATTCTATTTAGTTCTTTGGCCCATTTTTTGATTGGGTCATTTATTTTTCTAGAGTTGAGCTGTAGGAGTTGCTTGTATAGTTTTGAGATTAGTTGTTTGTCAGTTGCTTCGTTTGCTATTATTTTCT
>NW_011453680.1:0-506 GCF_000754665.1 Bison bison bison | reverse complement strand
GCACTCCTTACACATAAACTGCATTGTGAACCTTGCTTTTAGAGAAAGAGCCCCAGTGCTCTCTGAAACAGGGAGGCCCCGCCGGTTGTAAACACACTGCCCACATACAGAATCCTGCACTTGAGTAAAAATATACAAGTTCCAAGGTGTTTCCACGTCTGTTTTCTCATTTATTCCCCACTCATTTTCGAGGTGAGGAAGCTGAGACTCTGCTTCCATATAGCCCCTCTGTACAGCCCCAGGCATTTCTGGTCTTGGCAAGAGCTAAGACAAGTCATGGTCCTTTCCCATAAATACTGCTGCCAAGATGCATAGGGTGAGAGGGGGCCAGACTTGGAGTTTAGAGCTAAAAGTTTATCAGGCAGCACAGCAGAACTAACTGCTCCCATAGGCCAGCTTTATTCACCAAGGGGTATCAGTAGCTATAATAATCCCAAAGCCACTGGGACTCCTGAGACCTTGTCATGCCAGATTCCCTCAAAACGTAAGACAGGAAGCAATGCTAG
>NW_011453679.1:0-520 GCF_000754665.1 Bison bison bison | reverse complement strand
CGGGGTTGCATTCCAGACGCACCCGGGGAGACAGGCATTCATCTCGAGTGGAAGCAAAGAACCCCGCTCTGCTCTCGAGTCGCGACGGGTATCTCTTGGAGCTCACTGGGTGGACTAAAGGGAGTCAAGCCTCCTGAGGCGTTTGGAGAGAGTTCGCGAGGCTGGCCTCGAGGCCATGCAGGAGACGAAGGCCCTCATCTCCGCGATGACGGGGGAGTCTCGGGGTGGTTCTCGAGCGGCGGCCCCAGGGTGCGGTTTCTCACGAGGTACGACGGCGAGGTCAGTGAGCCTCTCGTGGGGCGCCAGGGAAGTCGGGTCTCCATGCGAGTGGCGAGGGGGAGCGCGTCATTGCTCTCGAGTCATGGTAGGGGAATCTGGCCTCGAGACGTGTTGAAGGAGGTGTCTCGAGGTCTTTCTCGGGTTGAGGCGGGAAACCCTGTCTTCCCTCGCTTTGTGCAGGTGACCTCAGGGGGCTTCTCATGGTGGCTCTGAGAAGTCAGGGAAACTGGAGGTGGGAGGG
>NW_011453678.1:0-601 GCF_000754665.1 Bison bison bison | reverse complement strand
GGAATCAGGGTCCCGGTGCCCCTGGCTTGGGGAGGCAGCTCCACAGCCAGAGTGGCGCTCCGTTTGTGCCCAGAAAGCGCCTGCCAGACCGGGCCTTCCCTGGAGCTGTCCTCCCGCCTAGAGGCAGGTGGATGTGCTGTGCGGGCTTGCCCTGTGCGTTTGGGCTCCCTAGCACAGCCGCAGCGCCGGGGAACCAGCCCATGATCAGTGAGCTCCGGGCAGTCCTTTGGTCCCAGTTTTGGAGCCCAATGCCCGGAACGCGGGAGAGAAGAGGCTGGCTGCCGGCGGGTGCTTGCAAGCCTGTACTGGGAAGGACCGAGTAAGCTTCCACACCGGCGGAGTTCCAGCTCTGCGCCCAGGCGTGATAGCACAGAGCCCCGGCCGAGAGGCTGCTCTGGGCTAGGCAAGATTCCCCAAGCCCTGCCCAGCTTCTAGCGTTCGCGCCCGGGAAGGAGCAGGCTGCGGGAGTGTGGGAGACGTGACTGGTGCCTGACTGGTGCCTCAGCTCAGCTCTCGCCTTCCCTTCGGACCTAGGAGCCAGGCGTCCTTGCAGAGGGCTTAGGGGCTGGGGGTGTGCACACTGCCAAAGCCTCCCGCCGGG
>NW_011453677.1:0-516 GCF_000754665.1 Bison bison bison | reverse complement strand
TAGTGAACAGGCTAAGGAGGTTATAAAGATTTTAATTCATGAAATTATCCCCAGGTTTGGGCTGCCACGGAGCCTTCAGAGTGACAATGGCTCCGCCTTTAAAGCTGCTGTAACTCAGGGGGTATCTAAAGCTCTAGGAATAGAATATCACTTACACTGTTCCTGGAGACCCCAATCCTCCGGGAAAGTTGAAAAAGCTAATGACATTATCAAAAGGCATCTGCACAAATTAACTCAAGAGACGCAGGACAAATGGATTAAAGTCCTACCCATAGCTTTAATGAGGGCTCGAACTACTCCCAAAAAAGAGGGACTGTCCCTCTTTGAATGTATTTATGGAAGGCCTTTCTTATGCACAGACATTGTTATAGACCCTGAAGCCTTGGAATTAACTAATTATGTAACTCAGCTCTCAGCTTTTCAACAGACATTAACAGAGCTCCGGGAGAAGACTCCTGACCCAGCCTCCGAGTCAAGCAGGCCTCTATTTGAGCCAGGAACCGAGGTCCTCATAAA
>NW_011453676.1:0-545 GCF_000754665.1 Bison bison bison | reverse complement strand
TACAATAGACCAATTAGACCTAATTGATATCTATAGGACATTTCATCCAAACAATGAATTTCACCTTTTTCTCAAGCGCACATGGAACCTTCTCCAGGATAGATCACATCCTGGGCCATAAATCTAGCCTTGGTAAATTCAAAAAAATAGAAATCATTCCAAGCATCTTTTCTGACCACAATGCAGTAAGATTAGATCTCAATTACAGGAGAAAAACTATTAAAAATTCCAACATATGGAGGCTGAACAACACACTGCTGAATAACCAACAAAGCACAGAAGAAATCAAAAAAGAAATAAAAATTTGCATAGAAATGAGTGAAAATGAAAATACCACAACCCAAAACCTGTGGGACACTGTAAAAGCAGTCCTAAGGGGAAAGTTCGTAGCAATACAGGCATACCTCAAGAAACAAGAAAAAAGTCAAATAAATAACCTAACTCTACACCTAAAGCAACTAAAAAAGGAAGAAATGAAGAACCCCAGGGTTAGTAGAAGGAAAGAAATAAAAATTAGAGCAGAAATAAATGCAAAAGAAACAAAA
>NW_011453675.1:0-537 GCF_000754665.1 Bison bison bison | reverse complement strand
CCTAGCCCCAGCGCTCAGCCGGGATGTAGTTCAGTGAATATTGACTGAGCTCAGCTCCCTCCGCTCCGCCCAGCCCGGGATTCCCCCCACCCTGGGTCAGTGAGCCCCGGCAAACGGCAACATCTCCTCACCTGATTAGCTTTCTCCAGGTTGGTCATGATCAGGCCGACTTCATCTGCCCTGAGACAGAAAGATGAGGCCCTGAGGAAGGGATTCTGGCAGGTGCCAGGGCCCCTGCCCTTCCTGAAACTCCCCAGCCCCTGCCAACCCAAGGGTCTTGCGATGGAGGCTGTGAAGAGGCTGCCTTCCATCCTTCCTACTGAAGAGGTCAGGCTGCGGGGAAATGAAAATGGGGCCTTAGCACTGGGCCCCTTCCAGGCAGCCTGACACCTCATCCCCCACCGGGGGTCCACCCTCTGATGCTCTCACCGAACTACACCTCCAGCCTTTGGTTCTATTGAGGCCTTCCTCAAGAGGACAGGGCTTGAGCTTTATTTCTGTTTATTTAAGACTTTTTTTGATGTGGACCGTTTTTAA
>NW_011453674.1:0-507 GCF_000754665.1 Bison bison bison | reverse complement strand
GTACTGGAGTTTCAGCTTTAGCATCATTCTTCCAAGAAATCCCAGGGTTGATCTCCTTCAGAATGGACTGGTTGGATCCCTTGCAGTCCAAGGGACTCTCAAGAGTCTTCTCCAACACCACAGTTCAAAAGCATCAATTCTTCAGCACTCAGCCTTCTTCACAGTCCAACTCTCACATCCATACATGACCACTGGAAAAACCATAGCCTTGACTAGATGGACCTTTGTTGGCAAAGTAATGTTTCTGCTTTTGAATATGCTATCTAGGGTGGTCATAACTTTTCTTCCAAGGAGTAAGCATCTTTTAATTTCATGGCTGCAGTCACCATCTGCAGTGATTTTGGAGCCGAGAAAATAAAGTCTTACACTGTTTCCCCAACTATTTCCCATGAAGTGATGGGACCAGATGCCGTGATCTTCGTTTTCTGAATGTTGAGCTTTAAGCCAACTTTTTCACTCTCCACTTTCACCTTCATCAAGAGGCTTTTTAGTTCCTCTTCACTTTCT
>NW_011453673.1:0-519 GCF_000754665.1 Bison bison bison | reverse complement strand
AGAAAACTTATTTTTCTCTAAAGGTGGTTGGTCAGGAGCCACCCTCCAAAAAAGCATTAGATAAAGTTGCATTCCTACAGAGTAAAGGTGTGGTGGGCTATAACAAGAAAAAGAATTAACTCAAGGGTCCCAGGTTACAAACATTAAAGCTACTACTTACACCAATTATATGAATCAATACACTGCCAGGGACACAGCAGGTAAGGGATATGGAAACTTAGCAGCAAACAATGGCCCAACAAGTGAAAAACCATTCACCAATACAATTTCTAATCAATCTTTTAACTACTCAAAAGAATCTGTGTTTAGACAGTTTAGAACATCTCCTGCCTCTCACAGTTGGGAGGCTCTGAACAATCACATGTGGCCCGAAAAACCTATTCAGGCAGGCTAGAGGATTTCCAAAGGAGTTTGTAGGTTAAACACTGTCACACCCAGGAATTATTAACTGGAAATGTAAGCTAACTCTCTTTTCAGAGAGAGGTAGTGGGGGAGAGCCCCCTGTAAAGTCAGAGGTTT
>NW_011453672.1:0-537 GCF_000754665.1 Bison bison bison | reverse complement strand
TGGCCTAGAGACCAATCTCGTGACCTCTCTCCAAACGCCTCAGGAGGCTTGACTCCCCTTTAGTCCACCCAGTGAGCTCCAAGAGATACCCGTCGCGACTCGAGAGCAGAGCGGGGTTCTTTGCTTCCACTCGAGATGAATGCCTGTTCCCCGGGTGCGGCTGGAATGCAACCCCGAGATCCCGGTCGCCCCTGGAGTGGAACACTGGCTTCTGGACACAAGCCTAGATGAGGTCTATTGGCCCTGCAGTCACTCGAGAGCAATCCCCAGCTTTCCTTCGCAACTCGAATGGAAGATTGGACTTCCCTGGGCCAACACAAGGGCATCCTGAATTCCCCGTCGTAACTCGAGAATCCTGCCGCAACTCGAGAAAATCCACGTGGTTCCCCCGTCATCGCAAGATGAAGCCCTTTCCCGCTACAGTGTCTCAGGAGAAGTCCCACGTTAAGTATTGGAGGTCGAAACGGTACTTGGCACCCTTGATGCGACCCACAAAGTTCCCCGACAACCCGGTCTCCCTCGAGAGGAACACCGAAA
>NW_011453671.1:3877-5473 GCF_000754665.1 Bison bison bison | reverse complement strand
GATCCCGGTCGCCCCTGGAGAGCAACATTGGCTTCTGGACACAAGCCTAGATGAGGTCTATTGGCCCTGCAGTCACTCGAGAGCAATCCCCAGCTTTCCTTCGCAACTCGAATGGAAGATTGGACTTCCCTGGGCCAACACAACAGGCATTCTGAATTCCCGGTCGTAACTCGAGAATCCCGCCGCAACTCGAGAAAAACCACGTGGTTCCCCCGTCATCGCAAGATGAAGCCCTTTCCCGCTACCGCATCTCAGGAGAAGTCCCACGTTAGGAATTGGAGGTCCATACGGTACTTGGCACCCTTGAGGCGACCCACAAAGTTCCCTGACATCCCGGTCTCCCTCCAGAGGAACACCGAGTTTTTCCGGCACCACTTCATCTGAGCCCCTTCTACCCTCCTGATCTCGACAGGATGGTCGACTCCCCTGCTTTGTCTGGAAGGGGTTCCCGACCTTCCGGTCCCACCTCAGGATGAGGCCGGTCTCACGACGACATTCCAGACGTGGCCTCGTGGGTGCTTCCACATTCCGAAGGACCGCGATATCCCGGTCCCCTCTTGATAAGAACCCGATGCCCGGACACCTCTTCGAACTCCACCCTTTGAATGAAGTCAACACGGAGGGGCAGTGACTCGCCCGTGCGTCGATCAGAAAAAAACCCCAGGTTCCAAATTCAGCTCGACAAGTTGCCTCTCTTCCAGGGGACACCTCGAGAGGCAAGAGGAGTTCCAAGCCTCAACCCAAGACGAGGCCTGTCTCCCCTGTCCCAAGTCCGCAGGGACCCTGCGATCGGAGTCTGAAATCAGAGGAACCCTGAGGTTCCTGCCTCAACTGGAGATGAGGCCCTCTTCCAATGCACCAAACCCAGTGGAGTCCCGAGAGGCCCCTCCCAAATCCAGTTTCCCTGACTTCTCAGAGCCACCATGAGAAGCCCCCTGAGGTCACCTACACAAGTCGAGGGAACCCAGGGTCTCCTACCTCAACCTGAGAAAGCTCTCGAGAGACCTTCTTCAAAACGTCTCGAGGCCAGATTCCCCTACCATGACTCGAGAGCAATGACGCGCTCCCCCTCACCACTCGCATGGAGACCCGACTTCCCTGGCGCCCCATGAGAGGCTCACTGACCTCGCCGTCGTACCTCGTGAGAAAGCGCACACTGGGGCCGCCGCTCGAGAACAGCCCCGAGATTCCCCCGTGATCGCGAGATGAGGGCCTTCTTCTCCTGCATGGCGTGGAAACCAATCTCACGACCTCTCTCCAAAAGCCTCAGGAGGCTTGACTCCCTTTAGTCCACCCAGTGAGCTCCAAGAGATACCCGTCGCGACTCGAGAGCAGAGCGGGGTTCTTTTCTTCCATTCGCGATGAATGCCTGTCTCCCCGGGTGCGTCTGGAATGCAACCCCGAGATCCTGGTCGCCCCTGGAGAGGAACATTGGCTTCTGGACACAAGCCCAGATGAGGTCTATTGGCCCTGCAGTCACTCGAGGGCAATCCCCAGCTTTCCTTCGCACCTCGAATGGAAGATTGGACTTCCCTGCGCCAACACAAGAGGCATCCTGAATTCCCGGTCGTAACTCGAGAATCCCGCCGCAGCTCG
>NW_011453671.1:0-838 GCF_000754665.1 Bison bison bison | reverse complement strand
GTCGCCCCTGGGGAGGAACATTGGCTTCTGGACACAAGCCTAGATGAGGTCTATTGGCCCTGCTGTCACTCGAGAGCAATCCCCAGCTTTCCTTCGCAACTCGAATGGAAGATTGGACTTCCCTGGGCCAACACAAGAGGCATCCTGAATTCCCGGTCGTAACTCGAGAATCCCACCGCAACTCGAGAAAAACCACGTGGTTCCCCCGTCATCGCAAGATGAAGCCCTTTCCCGCTACAGCGTCTCAGGAGAAGTCCCACGTTAGCAATTGGAGGTCCAATCGGTACTTGGCACCCTTGAGGCGACATACCAAGTTCCCCGACATCCCGGTCTCCCTCGAGAGGAGCACCGAGGTTTTCCGGCCCCACTTCCTCTGAACCCCTTCTACCCTCCTGATCTCGACAGGAGGTTCGACTCCCCTGCTTTCTCTGGAAGGGGTTCCCGACCTTCCGGTCGCACCTCAGGATGAGGCCGGTCTCACGACGACATTCCAGACGTGGCCTCGTGGGTGGTTCCACATTCCGAAGGACCCCGATTTCCCGGTCCCCTCTTGATAAGAACCCGATGCCCGGACACCTCTCCGAACTCCACCTGTGAATGAAGTCAACACGAAGGCTCAGTGACTCGCCCGTGCATCGTCCGGAAAAACCCCCAGGTTCCAAATACAGCTCGACAAGTGGCCTCTCTCGCCGGGGACACCTCGAGAGGCAAGCGGAGTTCCATGCCTCAACCCAAGACGAGGCCTGTCTCTCCTGTCCCAAGTCTGCAGGGACCCTGCGATCGGAGTCTGAAATCAGAGGAACCCTGAGGTTCCTGCCTCAACTGGAGATGATGCCCT
>NW_011453670.1:0-522 GCF_000754665.1 Bison bison bison | reverse complement strand
CTTTGAAATGAAAATGGAGCCTACTGAACGTTCACATTCTTCTAGAGCAATTTGAAAAAGCCCTAACGTGTAGAAATCTGCTGTACGAGTTCCTTGAAAGCAAGAACCTCTATGTATGGATATGTCTTCATGCCTTAGGTTGTGCCTCGAATATAGTGTACCCATCAACCCAGGAAAGGAAAGAATTGAATCGCCAAATATACAAAGAGATCAAAAGTGCCGAGCCAAGTGACCCCTTGAGGCTTCCAAGAGCTTTTCTGTCTTTCACACACTAAGTAAATACGGAGCACCTACGATGAGCTAGGAGGCATGTAATAAGTTTCAGGGACTAGAAGGCAGAGAGAAGAAGACACAGAGTTCCTGCTTTCACTGAGACGACTCTAATGATACATCACAGGCAGATCCTTTGAGAACCTATAGAGGGGCCTCTTCCCTCACCACAAAACCTGGGTGTCAGGGAAGGCTTTCCAGAGGCACCATTTCGTTGAGGTCCATAGGTTGAACCTAGGTAAACCAGGGTTG
>NW_011453669.1:0-525 GCF_000754665.1 Bison bison bison | reverse complement strand
TCCCCAGCTTTCCTTCGCAACTCGAATGGAAGATTGGACCTCCCTGGGCCAACCCAAGAGGCATCCCGAATTCCCCGTCGTAACTCGAGAATCCCGCCGCAACTCGAGAAAAACCACGTGGTTCCCCCGTCATCGCAAGATGAAGCCCTTTCCCGCTACAGCGTCTCAGGAGAACTCCCACGTTAGGAATTGGAGGTCGAAACGGTACTTGGCACCCTTGATGCGCCCCCACAAATTTCCCCCGCATCCCGGTCTCCCTGGAGAGGAACACCGAGGTTTTCCGGCACCAGTTCCTCTGAGCCCCTTCTACCCTCCTGATCTCCACAGGAGGGTCGACTCCCCTGCTTTGTCTGGAAGGGGTTCTCGACCTTCCGGTCGCACCTCAGGATGAGGCCGGTCTCACGACGACATTCCAGACGTGGCCTCGTGGGTGCTTCCACATTGCGAAGCACCCTGATTTCCCTGTCCCCTCTTGGTAAGAACCCGATGCCCAGACCTCTCCGAACACCACCCTGTGAATGAAGT
>NW_011453668.1:0-517 GCF_000754665.1 Bison bison bison | reverse complement strand
GAAGCCCTTTCCCGCTACAGCGTCTCAGGAGAAGTGCCACGTTAGGAATTGTAGGTCGAAACGGTACTTGGCACCCTTGATCGCGCCCCCACGAAGTTCCCCGGCATCCCGGTCTCCCCTGGGAGAGGAACACCCGAGGTTTTCCGGCACCCACTTCCCTCCTCGAGCCCCTTCTACCCTCCTGATCTCCACAGGAGGTCGACTCCCCTGCTTTGTCTGGAAGGGTTCCCGACCTTCCGGTCGCACCTCAGGATGAGGCCGGTCTCACGACGACATTCCAGACCGTGGCCCTTGTGGGTGCTTCCACATTGCGAAGCACCCCGATTTCCTGGTCCCCATCTTGATAAGAACCCGATGCCCGGACACCTCTCCGAACTCCACCCTGTGAATGAAGTCAACACGAAGGGGCAGTGACTCGCCCGTGCATCGTCCGGAAAAACCCCCAGGTTCCAAATACAGCTCGACAAGTGGCCTCTCTCCCCGGGGACACCTCGAGAGGCAAGCGGAGTTCCACGCC
>NW_011453667.1:0-547 GCF_000754665.1 Bison bison bison | reverse complement strand
GCTTAATTAAATGTTAATTAAGGATATAAAGAGTAATAGAATGAGGATAGCTCAGTGAGGAAATTCAGTGGAGAAAAGAGGCTGAATAATTCAGCCAGAAGGTTAGAGAAAGAACGACATGGTGAGACCAAGTTTCGGTGAACAAGACCCGCACTTTATTTTCAAAGTAGTTTTTATACCTTAAGTTATGCATAGAGGATAATGGGGAAGGGGTAGAGTCTTGCAGCAAACCAGGCTTTCTTCCTGCAAACTTATCATATGCAAAAGCTTAGGTGATTTGCATCATCTTCTGGCCCGGAGGCCTGTTAACATTTTAAGACCTTTTCTTCAGAAAACTTATTTTTCTCTAAAGGTGGTTGGTCAGGAGCCACCCTCCAAAAAAGCATTAGATAAAGTTGCATTCCTACAGAGCAAAGGTGTGTTGGGCTATAACAAGAAAAAGAATTAACTCAAGGGTCCCAGGTTACAAACATTAAAGCTACTACTTACACCAGTTATTTTAATCAATACACTGCCAGGGACACAGCAGGTAAGGGATATGGAAACT
>NW_011453666.1:0-510 GCF_000754665.1 Bison bison bison | reverse complement strand
CCATTGTTTGCTGCTAAGTTTCCATATCCTTACCTGCTGTGTCCCTGGCAGTGTATTGATTAATATAATTGGTGTAAGTAGTAGCTTTAATGTTTGTAACCTGGGACCCTTGAGTTAATTCTTTTTCTTGTTATAGCCCACCACACCTTTGCTCTGTAGGAATGCAACTTTATCTAATGCTTTTTTGGAGGGTGGCTCCTGACCAACCACCTTTAGAGAAAATAAGTTTTCTGAAGAAAAGGTCTTAAAATGTTAACAGGCCTCTGGGCCAGAAGATGATGCAAATCACCTAAGCTTTTGCATATGATAAGTTTGCAGGAAGAAAGCCTGGTTTCCTGCAAGACTCTACCCCTTCCCCCATTATCCTCTATGCATAACTTAAGGTATAAAAACTACTTTGAAAAATAAAGTGCGGGCCTTGTTCACCGAAACTTGGTCTCACCATGTCGTTCTTTCTCTTACCTTCTGGCTGAATTATTCAGCCTCTTTTCTCCACTGAATTTCCTCACT
>NW_011453665.1:0-502 GCF_000754665.1 Bison bison bison | reverse complement strand
AACTGGAGGAATCAACCTGCCTGACTTCAAAGCCACAGTCATCAAGACAGTACGGTACTGGCACAAAGACAGAAATATAGATCAATGGAACAAAATAGAAAGCCCAGAGATAAATCCACACACATATGGACACCTTATCTTTGACAAAGGAGGCAAGAATATACAATGGATTAAAGACAATATCTTTAACAAGTGGTGTTGGGAAATCTGGTCAACCACTTGTAAAAGAATGAAACTAGAACACTTTCTAATACCATACACAAAATAAACTCAAAATGGATTAAAGATCTAAACGTAAGACCAGAAACTATAAAACTCATAGAGGAGAACAGAGGCAAAACACTCCGACATACATCACAGCAGGATCCTCTATGACCCACCTCCCAGAGTATTGGAAATAAAGGCAAAAATAAACAAATGGGACCTAATTAAACTTAAAAGCTCCTGCACAACAAAGGAAATTATAAGCAAGGTGAAAAGACAGCCTTTAGAATGGGAGAAA
>NW_011453664.1:0-518 GCF_000754665.1 Bison bison bison | reverse complement strand
TATTGGCCCTGCAGTCACTCGAGAGCAATCCCCAGCTTTACTTCGCAACTCGAATGGAAGATTGGACTTCCCTGGGCCAACACAAGAGGCATCCCGAATTCCCCGTCGTAACTCGAGAATCCCGCCGCAACTCGAGAAAACCACGTGGTTCCCCCGTCATCGCAAGATGAAGCCCTTTCCCGCTACAGCGTCTCAGGAGAAGTCCCACGTTAGGAATTGGAGGTCGAAACGGTACTTGGCACCCTTGATGCGCCCCCACAAATTTCCCCGGCATCCGGGTCTCCCTGGAGAGGAACACCCAGGTTTTCCGGCACCACTTCCTCTGAGCCCCTTCTACCCTCCTGATCTCCACAGGAGGGTCGACTCCCCTGCTTTGTCTGGAAGGGGTTCCCGACCTTCCGGTCGCACCTCAGGATGAGGCCGGTCTCACTACGACATTCCAGACGTGGCCTCGTGGGTGCTTCCACATTGCGAAGCACCCCGATTTCCCGGTCCCCTCTTGGTAAGAACCCGATGCC
>NW_011453663.1:0-645 GCF_000754665.1 Bison bison bison | reverse complement strand
CTCGAGTTGCGGCGGGATTCTCGAGTTACGACGGGGAATTCGGGGATGCCTCTTGTGTTGGCCCAGGGAAGTCCAATCTTCCATTCGAGTTGCGAAGGAAAGCTGGGGATTGCTCTCGAGTGACTGCAGGGCCAACAGACCTCATCTAGGCTTGAGTCCAGAAGCCAATGTTCCTCTCCAGGGGCGACCGGGATCTCGGGGTTGTATTCCAGACGCACCCGGGGAGACAGGCATTCATCTCGAGTGGAAGCAAAGAACCCCGCTCTGCTCTCGAGTCGCGACTGGTCTCTCTTGGAGCTCACTGGGTGGACTAAAGGGAGTCAAGCCTCCTGAGGCGTTTGGAGAGAGGTCGCGAGGTTGGCCTCTAGGCCATGCAGGAGACGAAGGCCCTCATCTCCGCGATGACGGGGGAGTCTCGGGGTGGTTCTCGAGCGGCGGCCCCAGGGTGCGGTTTCTCACGAGGTACGACGGCGAGGTCAGTGAGCCTCTCGTGGGGCGCCAGGGAAGTCGGGTCCCCATGCGAGTGGCGAGGGGGAGCGCGTCATTGCTCTCGAGTCATGGTAGGGGAACCTGGCCTCGAGACGTGTTGAAGAAGGTCTCTCGAGGTCTTTCTCGGGTTGAGGCAGGAAACCCTGGCTTCCCTCG
>NW_011453662.1:0-532 GCF_000754665.1 Bison bison bison | reverse complement strand
GTCTCCTGCATGGCCTAGAGACCAATCTCGCGACCTCTCTCCAAACGCCTCAGGAGGCTAGACTCCCTTTAGTCCACCCAGTGAGCTCCAAGTGATACCCGTCGTGACTCAAGAGCAGAGCGGGGTTCTTTGCTTCCACTCGAGATGGATGCCTGTCTCCCCGGGTGCGTCTGGAATGCAAACCCGAGATCCCTTCCGACCCCCTGGAGAGGAACACTGGCTTCTCGACACAAGCCTAGATGAGGTCTATTGGCCCTGCAGTCACTCGAGAGCAATCCCCAGCTTTCCTTCGCAACTCGAATGGAAGATTGGACTTTCCTGGGCCAACACAAGAGGCATCCTGAATTTCCCGTCGTAACTCGAGAATCCCGCCGCAACTCGAGAAAACCACGTGGTTCACCCGTCATCGCAAGATGAAGCCATTTCCCGCTACAGCGTCTCAGGAGAAGTCCCACGTTAGGTATTGGAGGTCGAAACGGTACTTGGCACCCTTGATGCTACCCACAAAGTTCCCCGGCATCCCGGTCTCCCT
>NW_011453661.1:0-525 GCF_000754665.1 Bison bison bison | reverse complement strand
CCCTGCAGACTGGGGACAGGAGAGTCAGGCCTCGTCTTGGGTTGAGGCATGGAACTCCGCTTGCCTCTCGAGATGTCCCTGGGGAGAGAGGCCGCTTGTCGAGCTGTATTTGGAACCGGGTTTTTTTCCGAACGATGCACGGAAAAACTGCCCATTCGTGTGGACTTCATTCACAGGGTGGAGTTCGGAGAGGTGTCCGGGCATCGGGTTCTTCTCAAGAGGGGACCGGGAAATCGGGGTCCTACGGAATGTGGAACCACCCACGAGGCCACGTCTGGAATGTCTTCGTGAGACCAGCCTCATCCTGAGGTGCGACCGGAAGGTCGGGAACCCCTTCCAGACAAAGCAGGGGAGTCGACCCTCCTGTCCAGATCAGGAGGGGAGAAAGGGCTCAGAGGAGGGGGTGCCGGAAAAACTCAGTGTACCTCTCGAGGGAGACCGGGATTTCGGGGAAATTTGTGGGTCGCATCAAGGGTGCCAAGTGCCCTTTCGACCTCCAATTCCTAACGTGGGACTTCTCCTGAG
>NW_011453660.1:0-527 GCF_000754665.1 Bison bison bison | reverse complement strand
CAAAGTTCCCCGAAATCCCGGTCTCCCTCGAGAGGAGCACTGAGGTTTTCCCTTCACCCCCTCCTCTGAGCCCTTTCTCCCCTCCTGATCTGGACAGGAGGGTCGACTCCCCTGCTTTGTCTGGAAGGGGTTCCCGACCTTCCGGTCGCACCTCAGGATGAGGCCGGTCTCACGAAGACATTGCAGACGTGGCCTCGTGGGTGGTTCCACATTCCGTAGGACCCCGATTTCCCGGTCCCCTCTTGATAAGAACCCGATGCCCGGACACCTCTCCGAACTCCACCCTGTGAATGAAGTCAACACGAAGGGGCAGGTTTTCCGTGCATCGTTCGGAAAAAACCCCAGGTTCCAAATACAGCTCGACAAGCGGCCTCTCTCCCCGGGTACATCTCGAGAGGCAAGCGGAGTTCCATGCCTCAACCCAAGACGAGGCCTGACTCTCCTGTCCCCAGTCTGCAGGGACCCTGCGATCGGAGTCTGAAATCAGAGGTACCCTGCGGTTCCTGCCTCAACTGGAGATGAGGCCC
>NW_011453659.1:0-512 GCF_000754665.1 Bison bison bison | reverse complement strand
TCTGTCGTCCCTTCTCCTCTGCCTTCAGTCAAGACTCTCATAGGCAGATATTGTAGAGTGTAATTAGTGTTCATAGTTTATCTAAAAGCTCATTATCTACATTTAATTTTTCGTTTTCTTCCTGTTCTTTCGAGGTACTTTCTTGTTGACAAGCTTGTGACAGATATAACGATATAGCAATTTTTACCTTAGAACAAACCGAGGCCCTATGAACATTTTGTGCTTAATGTGGATGACTCTTAGACATGCCTACAGTAGAGGAGCAAAACCAAAACTACTAGATATTTAATACTGACTAGTTCCCAGTTCACGGGACTCTGACATTCACTGAGGTCAATGTTTTCTTGTATTGGAAGCAGTTTGGTTGGCAAGGGCTGCCTTGTCTTGAGACCATTGAAATAAGAACTCAGAACTTGAGCACTATTATCAAAAATCACAAGGCTCACACTGACACATACATCAATCCAGACAGACAAGACAAGACATCTTCCAGTTTTCCGCCTGAGATGGAA
>NW_011453658.1:0-500 GCF_000754665.1 Bison bison bison | reverse complement strand
AGGCACTGATATCGTGACTGAGCATGCACTGATCATGTGCCGGGAACCGGGAGGCATTCCACTCTGGACAAAGGTCATGAGGAATGAGGCTCGGCATACGCAAATGCGGGATCCGAGCCTCAGGAGTCCACCCGGATATTCTCGAGCACCTCGCCCCAAAAAACCAGAGTCTGCCTACTGTATTGCTTTGTGCTCTCACCTCTGATTTCACTGGGGCTGTCCCCCACCACCATCTCGCTCTCTCTGTCAAAGAGTTAACTTACAGCTCCAATTCATAAAGTTCCTTGTCATTCTCCCTTTAACTTCCAGCTGAGTCTCCATCTGGAGCGCGGAACCCACCACGCTTCCTAATTATGCCTTGGCTGCTAAGACCCACTCGAGAAGGTGTCTAGGGTGAGGCACCTTTCACTATTCGAGAGGGTGCCTGCGGCCTACGTAAGTGGTGCAAACTTCTTGTCTTGAAGTTTGATTGGTCTTCCGCCTGAAACAAGCAACTCAGT
>NW_011453657.1:0-508 GCF_000754665.1 Bison bison bison | reverse complement strand
TCACTTAGTTTAGCACAGGATAGAAACTCGGGTAACCCAAACACCTGGAGAAACGATTGTATAGTTCAGTTCAGTTCAGTGGCTCAGTCGTGTCCTGACTCTTTGGGACCCCGTGGCCTGCAGGACGCTGGGCTTCCGTGTCCATCACCAACTCCAGGGGCTTGCTCAAACTCATGTCCATCGAATCAGTGATGCCATCCAACCATCTTAGCCTCTGTCGTCCCTTCTCCTCTGCCTTCAATCAAGACTCTCATAGGCAGTATATTTCAGAGTGTAATTAGTGTTCATAGTTTATCTAAAAGCTCATATCACATTTAATTTTCGTTTTGTTCCTGTTCTTTCGAGGTACTTTCTTGTTGACAAGGCTTGTGACAGATATAACGATATAGCAATTTTTACCTTAGAACAAACCGAGGCACTATGAACATTTTGTGCTTCCTGTTGATGACTCTTGGACATGTCTACAGTAGAGGAGCAAAACAAAACTACTAGATATTTCATATTGACT
>NW_011453656.1:0-507 GCF_000754665.1 Bison bison bison | reverse complement strand
GGGCTTCCGTGTCCATCACCAACTCCAGGGGCTTGCTCAAACTCATGTCCATCGAATCAGTGATGCCATCCAACCATCTTATCCTCTGTCGTCCCCTTCTCCTCTGCCTACAATCAAGACTCTCATAGGCAGATATTGTAGAGTGTAATTAGTGTTCATAGTTTATCTAAAAGCTCATATCACATTTAATTTTCGTTTTGTTCCTGTTCTATCGAGGTCTTTCTCGGGTTGAGGCAGGAAACCCTGGCTTCCCTGGACTTGTTCAGGTGACCTCAGGGAGCTTCTCATGGTGGCTCTGAGAAGTCAGGGAAACTGGAGTTGGAAGGGGCCTCTCGGGACTCCACTGGGTTTGGTGCATTGGAAGAGGGCCTCAGCTCCAGTTGAGGCAGGATCCTCAGGGTTCCTCTGACTTCAGACTCCGATCGCAAGGTCCCTGCAGACTTGGGACAGGAGAGTCAGGCCTCGTCTTGGTTGAGCACTGGAACTCGCTTGCCTCTCGAGGTGTTC
>NW_011453655.1:3773-4256 GCF_000754665.1 Bison bison bison | reverse complement strand
TTCAGCACGTCTTGAGGCCAGATTCCCCTACCATGACTCGAGAGCAATGATGCGCTCTCCCTCGCCACTCGCATGGAGACCCGACTTCCCTGGCTCCCCACGAGAGGCTCACTGACCTCGCCGTCGTACCTCGTGAGAAACCGCACCCTGTGGCCGCCGCTCGAGAACCATCCCGAGACTCCCCCGTCATCGCGGAGATGAGGCCCTTCGTCTCCTGCATGGCCTAGAGGCCAACCTCGCGACCTCTCTCCAAACGCCTCAGGAGGCTTGACTCCCTTTAGTCCACCCAGTGAGCTCCAAGAGATACCCGTCGCTACTTGAGAGCAGAGCGGGGTTCTTTGCTTCCACTCGAGATGAATGCCTGTCTCCCCGGGTGCGTCTGGAATGCAACCCCGAGATCCCGGTCGCCCCTGGAGAGGAACATTGGCTTCTGGACACAAGCCTAGATGAGGTCTATTGGCCCTGCAGTCACTCGAGAGCAAT
>NW_011453655.1:0-312 GCF_000754665.1 Bison bison bison | reverse complement strand
TCGCCACTCGCATGGAGACCCGACTTCCCTGGCGCCCCACGAGAGGCTCACTGACCTCGCCGTCGTACCTCGTGAGAAACCGCACCCTGGGGCCGCCGCTCGAGAACCACCCCGGGACTCTCCCGTCATCGCGGAGATGAGGCCCTTCGTATCCTGCATGGCCAAGAGGCCAACCTCGCGACCTCTCTCCAAACGCCTCAGGAGGCTTGACTCCCTTTAGTCCACCCAGTGAGCTCCAAGAGATACCCGGTCGCGACTCGAGAGCAGAGCGGGGGTTCTTTGCTTCCACTCGAGATGAATGCCTGTCTCCCC
>NW_011453654.1:4627-4977 GCF_000754665.1 Bison bison bison | reverse complement strand
AACCATGAGATTCGTGCCTCAACTGGAGATGAGGCCCTCTTCCAATGCACCAAACCCCGTGGAGTCCCGAGAGGCCCCCCCCACCTCCAGTTTCCCTGAATTCTCAGAGCCACCATGAGAAGCCCCCTGAGGTCACCTGCACAAGTCGAGGGAAGCCAGGGTTTCCTGCCTCAACCCGAGAAAGACCTCGAGAGACCTTCTTCAACACGTCTCGAGGCCAGGTTCCCCTACCATGACTCGAGAGCAATGACGCGCTCCCCCTCGCCACTCGCATGGAGACCCGACTTCCCTGGCACCCCACGAGAGGCTCACTGACCTCGCCGTCGCACCTCGTGACGAAACCCCCTCCT
>NW_011453654.1:0-384 GCF_000754665.1 Bison bison bison | reverse complement strand
CCCCCGTCATCGCAAGATGAAGCCCTGTCCCGCTACAGCGTCTCAGGAGAAGTCCCACGTTAGGAATTGGAGGTCGAAACGGTACTTGGCACCCTTGATGCGCCCCAAAAAGTTCCCCGGCATCCCGGTCTCCCAGGAGAGGAACACCGAGGTTTTCCGGCACCACTGCCTCTGAGCCCTTTCTACCCTCCTGATGTCGACAGGAGGGTCGACTCCCCTGCTTTGTCTGGAAGGGGTTCCCGACCTTCCGGTCGCACCTCAGGATGAGGCCGGTCTCACGAAGATATTCCAGACGTGGCCTCGTGGGTGCTTCCACATTGCGAAGCACCCCGATTTCCCGGTCCCCTCTTGATAAGAACCCGATGCCCGGACACCTCTCCGAAC
>NW_011453653.1:0-522 GCF_000754665.1 Bison bison bison | reverse complement strand
AGACTCCGATCGCAGGGTCCCTGCAGACTGGGGACAGGAGAGGTCAGGCCTCGTCTTGGGTAGGATGGAACTCCGCTTGCCTCTCGAGGGTGTCCCCGGGGAGAGAGGCCACTTGTCGAGCGGATTTGGAACCAGGGTCTTTCCGGATGATGCACGGGCGAGTCACTGCCCCTTCGTGTTGACTTCATTCACAGGGTGGAGTTCGGAGAGGTGTCCGGGCATCGGGTTCTTACCAAGAGGGGACCGGGAAATCGGGGTGCTTCGCAATGTGGAAGCACCCACGAGGCCACGTCTGGAATGTCGTCGTGAGACCGGCCTCATCCTGAGGTGCGACCCGAAGGTCGGGAACCCCTTCCAGACAAAGCAGGGGAGTCGACCCTCCTGTGGAGATCAGGAGGGTAGAAGGGGCTCAGAGGAAGTGGTGCCGGAAAACCTCGGTGTTCCTCTCCAGGGAGACCGGGATGCCGGGGAACTTTGTGGGGGCGCATCAAGGGTGCCAAGTACCGTTTCGACCTCCAATTC
>NW_011453652.1:0-504 GCF_000754665.1 Bison bison bison | reverse complement strand
ACAGGGCTTCTCATGGTGGCTCTGAGAAGTCAGGGAAACTGGAGGTGGGAGGGGCCTCTCGGGACTCCCCTGGGTTTGGTGCATTGGAAGAGGGCCTCATCTCCAGTTGAGGCAGGAACCTCAGGGTTCCTCTGATTTCGGACTCCGATCGCAGGGTCCCTGCAGACTGGGGACAGGAGAGTCAGGCCTCGTCTTGGGTTGAGGCATGGAACTCCGCTTGCCTCTCGAGGTGTCCCCGGGGAGAGAGGCCACTTGTCGAGCTGTATTTGGCACCTGGGGGTTTTTTCCGGTCGATGCACGGGCGAGTCACTGCCCCTTCGTGTTGACTTCATTCACAGGGTGGAGTTCGGAGAGGGGTCCGGGCATCGGGTTCTTATCTAGAGGGGACCGGGAAATCGGGGTGCTTCGCAATGTGGAAGCACCCGCGAGGCCACGTCTGGAATGTCGTCGTGAGACCGGCCTCATCCTGAGGTGCGACCGGAAGGTCGGGAACCCCTTCCAGAC
>NW_011453651.1:3710-4254 GCF_000754665.1 Bison bison bison | reverse complement strand
CGAGTCGCGACGGGTATCTCTTGGAGCTCACTGGGTGGACTAAAGGGAGTCAAGCCTCCTGAGGCGTTTGGAGAGAGGTCGAGAGATTGGTCTCTAGGCCATACAGGAGACGAAGGCCCTCAAGTCGCGATGACGGGGGAGGCTCGGGGTTGTTCTCGAGCGGCGGCCACAGTGTGCGGTTTCTCGCGAGGTACGACGGCGAGGTCAGTGAGCCTCTCGTGAGGCGCCAAGGAAGTCGGGTCTCCATGCAAATGGCGAGGGGGACCGCGTCATTGCTCTCAAGTCATAGTAGGGGAATCTGGCCTCGAGACGTGTTGAAGAAGGTCTCTCGAGGTCTTTCTCGGGTTGAGGCAGGACACCCTGGGGTCCCTCGACTTGTGCAGGTGACCTCAGGGGGCTTCTCATGGTGGCTCTGAGAAGTCAGGGAAACTTGAGGTGGGAGGGGCCTCTCCGCACTACACTGGGTTTGGTGCATTGGAAAGAGGGCTCACTCCAGTTGAGGCAGGAAACCTCAGGGTTCCTCTGATTTTCAGACTCCGATCCC
>NW_011453651.1:0-310 GCF_000754665.1 Bison bison bison | reverse complement strand
AGGCTCGGGGTTGTTCTCGAGCGGCGGCCCCAGTGTGCGGTTTCTCGCGAGGTACGATGGCGAGGTCAGTGAGTCTCTCGTGGGGCGCCAAGAAAGTCGGGTCTCCATGCGAATGGCGAGGGGGAGCGCGTCATTGCTCTCAAGTCATAGTAGGGGAATCTGGCCTCGAGACGTGTTGAAGAAGGTCTCTCGAGGTCTTTCTCGGGTTGAGGCAGGACACCCTGGGGTGCCTCGACTTGTGCAGGTGACCTCAGGGGGCTTCTCATGGTGGCTCTGAGAAGTCAGGGAAACTGGAGGTGGGAGGGGCCTC
>NW_011453650.1:0-538 GCF_000754665.1 Bison bison bison | reverse complement strand
CGACCTCTCTCCAAACGCCTCAGGAGGCTTTGTACTCCCTTTTAGTCCACCCAGTGAGCTCCAAGAGATACCCGTCGCGACTCGAGAGCAGAGCGGGGTTCTTTTGCTTTCCACTCGAGATGAATGCCTGTCTCCCCGGGTGCATCTGGAATGCAACCCCGAGATCCCGGTCGCCCCTGGAGAGGAACACTAACTTCTGGACGCAAGCCTAGATGAGGTCTATTGGCCCTGCAGTCACTCGAGAGCAATCCCCAGCTTTCCTTCGCAACTCGAATGGAAGATTGGACTTCCCTGGGCCAACACAAGAGGCATCCCGAATTCCCCGTCGTAACTCGAGAATCCCGCCGCAACTCGAGAAAACCACGTGGTTCCCCCGTCATCGCAAGATGAAGCCCTTTCCCGCTACAGCGTCTCAGGAGAAGTCCCACGTGAGGAATTGGAGGTCGAAACGGTACTTGGCACCCTTGATGCGCCCCACAAATTTCCCCGGCATCTCGGTCTCCCTGGAGAGGAACACCGAGGATTTCCGGCACCACTT
>NW_011453649.1:0-526 GCF_000754665.1 Bison bison bison | reverse complement strand
AGACTCCGATCGCAGGGTCCCTGCAGACTGGGGACAGGAGAGTCAGGCATCGTCTTGGGTTGAGGCATGGAACTCCGCTTGCCTCTCGAGGTGTCCCGGGGGAGAGAGGCCACTTGTCGAGCTGTATTTTGGAACCTGGGGGTTTTTCCGGACGATGCACGGGCGAGTCACTGCCCTTTCGTGTTGACTTCACTCACAGGGTGGAGTTCGGAGAGGTGTCCGGGCATCGGCTTCTTATCAAGAGGGGACCGGGAAATCGGGGTGCTTCGCAACGTGGAAGCACCCACGAGGCCACGTCTGGAATGTCGTCGTGAGACCGGCCTCATCCTGAGGTGCGACCGGAAGGTCGGGAACCCCTTCCAGACCAAGCAGGGGAGTCGACCCTCCTGTGGAGATCAGGAGGGTAGAAGGGGCTCAGAGGAAGTGGTGCCGGAAAACCTCGGTGTTCCTCTCCAGGGAGACCGGGAGGCCGGGGAACTTTGTGGGGGCGCATCGAGGGTGCCAAGTACCGTTTCGACCTCCAATT
>NW_011453648.1:0-595 GCF_000754665.1 Bison bison bison | reverse complement strand
GCCTCAGGCGGCTTGACTCCCTTTAGTCCACCCAGCGAGCTCCAAGAGATACCCGTCGCGACTCGAGAGCAGAGCGGGGTTCTTTGCTTCCACTCGAGATGAATGCCTGTCTCCCCGGGTGCGTCTGGAATGCAACCCCGAGATCCCGGTCGACCATTCAGAGGAACATTGGCTTCTGGACACAAGCCTAGATGAGGTCTATTGGCCCTGAACTCACTCGAGAGCAATCCCCAGCTTTCCTTCGCAACTCGAATGCAAGATTGGACTTCCCTGGGCCAACACAAGAGGCATCCTGAATTCCCCGTCGTAACTCGAGAATCCCGCCGCAACTCGAGAAAAACCACGTGGTTCCCCCGTCATCGCAAGATGAAGCCCTTTCCCGCTACAGCGTCTCAGGAGAAGTCCCACGTTAGGAATTGGAGGTCGAAACGGTACTTGGCACCCTTGATGTGCCCCCACAAAGTTCCCCGGCATCCCGGTCTCCCTGGAGAGGAACACCGAGGTTTTCCGGCACCACTTCCTCTGAGCCCCCTCTACCCTCCTCATCTCGACAGGAGGGTCGACTCCCCTGCTTTGTCTGGAAGGGGTTCCCGAC
>NW_011453647.1:0-509 GCF_000754665.1 Bison bison bison | reverse complement strand
CTACACGACCGAGGACGAGACCGGCTACGGCGAGGCGAGTCTCGGGGCGTGACCAACGGTGCGCACTACGTCATCGACACGTCGCGCAACGGGGTTGGACCGGCACCGGACCCGACAACAGCTGGTGCAACCCCAGCGGCCGGGCGCTGGGCACTCCGCCGACGACCGCCACCGGTGGTGCGCACGCCGACGCTTACCTGTGGGTCAAGCGTCCCGGTGAATCCGACGGAACCTGCGGGAAGGGTGATCCTGCGGTCGGCACCTTCGTGACTCAGTACGCCATAGATCTGGCCCGCACCGCTGGACGGTAGTCAACTGGTTCGCCGAGCGGCGATATAAAGCCCACGTTGGCCCGCCCGCGGTGACACAATCTTTGATGTGGGCGAGGCTCGCGGGGGCACCGCGCCAATTTTTGCGGCGACGACATGAATGTCGTGAGATTGGCGTGTAGGTCATGCGGCGCGGAATTATTGTCGAGCGCGAAGTTCTGCAGCGAATAGTCGTCGTGT
>NW_011453646.1:3559-4045 GCF_000754665.1 Bison bison bison | reverse complement strand
GTGTCCGGGCATCGGGTTCTTATCAAGAGGGGACCGGGAAATCGGGGTGCTTCGCAATGTGGAAGCACCCACGAGGCCACATCTGGAATGTCGTCGTGAGACCGGCCTCATCCTGAGGTGCGACCGGAAGGTCGGGAACCCCTTCCAGACAAAGCAGGGTAGTCGACCCTCCTGTCGAGACCAGGAGGGTAGAAGGGGCTCAGAGGAAGTGGTGCCGGAAAACCTGGGTGTTCCTCTCCTGGGAGACCGGGGAGCCGGGGAATTTTGTGGGGGCGCATCAAGGGTGCCAAGTACCGTTTCGACCTCCA
The DNA here is from genome assembly GCF_000754665.1 of Bison bison bison. Taxonomy (NCBI): domain Eukaryota; kingdom Metazoa; phylum Chordata; class Mammalia; order Artiodactyla; family Bovidae; genus Bison; species Bison bison. The sequence goes on along the minus strand of NW_011453646.1, from coordinate 3,737 downwards.
ATTCCTAACGTGGGACTTCTCCTGAGACGCTGTAGCGGGAAAGGGCTTCATCTTGCGATGACGGGGGAACCACGTGGTTTTCTCGAGTGGCGGCGGAATTCTCGAGTTACGACGCGGAATTCGTGATTCCTCTTGTGTTGGCCCAGGGAAGTCCAATCTTCCATTCGAGTTGCGAAGG
>NW_011453646.1:0-321 GCF_000754665.1 Bison bison bison | reverse complement strand
CTCTGCTCTCGAGTCGCGACGGGTATCTCTTGGAGCTCACTGGGTGGACGAAAGGGAGTAAAGCCTCCTGAGGCGTTTGGAGAGAGGTCGCGAGGTTGGCCTCTAGGCCATGCAGGAGACGAAGGCCCTCATCTCCGCGATGACGGGGAGTCTCGGGGTGGTTCTCGAGCGGCGGCCCCAGGGTGCGGTTTCTCACGAGGAACGACGGCGAGGTCAGTGAGCCTCTCGTGGGGCGCCAGGGAAGTCGGGTCTCCATGCGAGTGTCGAGGGGGAGCACGTCATTGCTCTCGAGTCATGGTAGGGGAACCTGGCCTCGAGACG
>NW_011453645.1:4683-5073 GCF_000754665.1 Bison bison bison | reverse complement strand
ACGTCTGGAATGTCTTCGTGAGACCGGCCTCATCCTGAGGTGCGACCGGAAGTCGGGAACCCCTTCCAGACAAAGCAGGGGAGTCGACCCTCCTGTCCAGATCAGGAGGGGAGAAAGGGCTCAGAGGAGGGGGTGCCGAAAAACCTCAGTGTCCTCTCGAGGGAGACAGGGATTTCGCGGAACTTTGTGGGTCGCATCAAGGGTGCCAAGTGCCCTTTCGACCTCCAATTCCTAACGGGGGACTTCTCCTGAGACGCTGTAGCGGCAAAGGGCTTCATCTTGCGATGACGGGGAGCCACGTGGTTTTTCTCGAGTTACGGCGGGATTCTCGAGTTACGACGGGGAATTCAGGCTGCCTCTTGTGTTGGCCCAGGCAAGTCCAATCTTCCA
>NW_011453645.1:0-378 GCF_000754665.1 Bison bison bison | reverse complement strand
AAGCAGGGGAGTCGACCCTCCTGTCCAGATCAGGAGGGGAGAAAGGGCTCAGAGGAGGGGGTGCCGGAAAACCTCAGTGTTCCTCTCGAGGGAGACCGGGATTTCGGGGAACTTTGTGGGTCGCATCAAGGGTGCCAAGTGCCCTTTCGACCTCCAGTTTCTAACGGGGGACTTCTCCTGAGACGCTGTAGCGGGAAAGGGCTTCATCTTGCGATGACGGGGGAGCCACGTGGTTTTCTCGAGTTACGGCGGGATTCTCGAGTTACGACGGGGAATTCAGGCTGCCTCTTGTGTTGGCCCAGGCAAGTCCAATCTTCCATTCGAGTTGCGAAGGAAAGCTGGGGATTGCTCTCGAGTGACTGCAGGGCCAATAGACCT
>NW_011453644.1:0-548 GCF_000754665.1 Bison bison bison | reverse complement strand
AGACTTGGGACAGGAGAGTCAGGCCTCATCCTGGGTTGAGGCATGGAACTCCGCTTGCCTCTCGACGTGTTCCCGGGGAGACAGGCCACTTGTCGAGCGGTATTTGGAACCTGGGGTTCTTTTCTCGACGATGCACGGGCGAGTCACTGCCCTTTTCGTGTTGACTTCATTCACAGGGTGGAGTTCGAAGAGGTGTCCGGGAATCGGGTTCTTATCAAGAGGGGACCGGGAAATCGGGGTCCTTCGGAATGTGGAACCACCCACGAGGCCACGTCTGGAATGTCGTCGTGAGACCGCCCTCATCCTGAGGTGACCGGATGGTCGGGAACCCCTTCCAGACAAAGCAGGGGAGTCGACCCTCCTGTCCAGATCAGGAGGGTAGAAGGGGCTCAGAGGAAGTGGTGCCGGAAAACCTCGGTATTCCTCTCGAGGGAGACTGGGATGTCGGGGAACTTTGTGGGTCGCATCAAGGGTGCCAAGTACCGTTTCGACCTCCAATTCCTCACGTGGGACTTCTCCTGAGACACTGTAGCGGGAAAGGGCTTCAT
>NW_011453643.1:0-505 GCF_000754665.1 Bison bison bison | reverse complement strand
GGCCTGACTTCCTGTCCCAAGTCTGCAGGGACTTTTGCGATCGGAGTCTGAAGTCAGAGGAACCCTAGGTTCCTGCCTCAACTGGAGATGAGGCCCTCTTCCAATGCACCAAACCCAGTGGAGTGCCGAGAGCCCCTCCCACCTCCAGTTTCCCTGACTTCTAAGAGCCACAATGAGAAGCCCCCTGAGGTCACCTGCACAAGTCGAGGGACCCCAGGGTGTCCTGTCTCAACCCAAGAAAGACCTCGAGAGACCTTCTTCAACACGTCTCGAGGCCAGATTCCCCTACCATGACTCGAGAGCAATGACGCGCTCCCCCTCGCCACTCACATGGTGACCCGACTTCCCTGGCGCCCCACGAGAGGCTCACTGACCTCGCCGTCGTACCTAGGGAGAAACCGCACACTGTGGCCGCCGCTCCAGAACAACACTGAGACTCCCCCATCATCGCGAGTTGAGGGCCTTCGTCTCCTGTATGGCCTAGAGACCAATCTCTCGACCTCTC
>NW_011453642.1:4721-5223 GCF_000754665.1 Bison bison bison | reverse complement strand
GTCGCACCTCAGGATGAGGCCGGTCTCACGACGACATTCCAGACGTGGCCTCGTGGTTGGTTCCACATTCCGAAGGACCCCGATTTCCCGGTCCCCTCTTGATAAGAACCCGATGCCCGGACACCTCTTCAAACTCCACCCTGTGAATGAAGTCAACACGAAGGGGTAGTGACTCGCCCGTGCATCGTCGGGAAAAAACCCCAGGTTCCAAATACCGCTCGACAAGTGGCCTGTCTCCCCGGGAACACCTCGAGAGGCAAGCGGAGTTCCAGGCCTCAACCCAAGACGAGGGCTGACTGTCCTGTCCCAAGTCTGCAGGGACCCTGAAATCGGAGTCTGAAATCAGAGGAACCCTGAGGTTCCTGCCTCAACTGGAGATGAGGCCCTCTTCCAATGCACCAAACCCAGTGGAGTGCCGAGAGGCCCCTCCCACCTCCAGTTTCCCTGACTTCTCAGAGCCACCATGAGAACGCCCCTGAGGTCACCTGCACAAGTCGACGGA
>NW_011453642.1:0-439 GCF_000754665.1 Bison bison bison | reverse complement strand
AGTTTCCCTGACTTCTCAGAGCCACCATGAGAAGCCCCCTGAGGTCACCTGCACAAGTCGAGGGACCCCAGGGTGTCCTGCCTCAACCCGAGAAAGACCTCGAGAGACCTTCTTCAACACGTCTCGAGGCCAGATTCCCCTACTATGACTTGAGAGCAATGACGCGCTCCCCCTCGCCATTCGCATGGAGACCCGACTTCCTTGGCGCCCCACGACAGATTCACTGACCTCGCCGTCGTACCTCGCGAGAAACCGCACACTGGGGCCGCCGCTCGAGAACAACCCCGAGCCTCCCCCGTCATCGCGACTTGAGGGCCTTCGTCTCCTGTATGGCCTAGAGACCAATCTCTCGACTTCTCTCCAAACGCCTCAGGAGGCTTGACTCCCTTTAGTCCACCCAGTGAGCTCCAAGAGATACACGTCGCGACTCGAGAGCAGA
>NW_011453641.1:4581-4924 GCF_000754665.1 Bison bison bison | reverse complement strand
ACTTTGTTCTGTTTTTTAATATTGTATTTTTGAGAGTCTAGCCTCTACCCTAGATTTTTAATCTTTGCTTTTTGATATTTGTTATCAATTTTGTACCTTTAAGAACCCAATCTTCAGTACCCAGTTTTACTTGGGAGCAAGATTACTAGCTTGACTGATCTCTCCCCCTTTTGACTCTCCTTTTTCTCCACTAGGTTGCCTCTATCTCCTCCCTCCCACTTCTCTTCTCTACCCAACTCTGTGAATCTCTTTGTGTGTTCCAGGCTGTGGAGAACACTTAGGGAACTGATTACTGGCTGGATCTGTCTCTCTCCTTTTGATTCTCCCTTTACCTCCTGGCCAC
>NW_011453641.1:0-368 GCF_000754665.1 Bison bison bison | reverse complement strand
GTTGCTAAGTCTCCATATCCCCTGCCCTTACACACATTAATGAATATATAGAAGAAATAAGTATTAACCTTTGATATTAACCACGTTAGACCTTAGGCTAAGTAAATTCTTTCCTTAACTAAAACCCACTACGCCCTCACCCTATAGGAATGTAACTTTATTTGGGTGGTGTCTGTTTTAAGAATAATCACCCCTGGAGAAATAAGTGTCCTGGTTGACTGACAGCTGTCACAAGGAGAGGGTCGTAAATTGTCAGCAGGCCCCCTGGCCAGAAGATGATGTAACACCCCTAAGACCTCTCTATACATTTGTATGAAACACCTGACTTTGATAAAAGTCAGGACTGCTGACCCCCGTGACTTTTGCAT
>NW_011453640.1:4604-5658 GCF_000754665.1 Bison bison bison | reverse complement strand
GGCCCGCGACACCTGCCAGCTCATGTGCTTGATAATCGCCAGCTGAGCCGCGCGACCCCTGCCGGCTCATCTGCTTGATAATCGCCAGCTGAGCCGCGCGACCCCTGCCTGATCAACTGCTTGATAATCGCCAGCTGAGCCATGGACACCTGCCGTCTCATCTGCTTGATAATCGCCAGCTGAGCCCTGCGACACCTGCCCCCTCATCTGCTTGATAATCAGCAGCTGAGCCACACGACACCTGCCTGCTCATCTTCTTGATAATCGCCAGCGGAGCCCCGCAACACCTGCCCGCTCATCTGCTTGATAATCGCCAGCTGAGCCGCGCGACACCTGCCCGCTCATCTGCTTGATAATCGCCAGCTGAGCCCCGCGATACCTGCCCGCTCATATGATTGATAATCGCCAGCTGAGCCGCGTGACACTTGCCCGGTCATTTCCTTGATAATCGCCAGCTGAGCCCCGAACACCTGCCCGCTCATCTGCTTGATAACCGAGAACTGAGCCGTGCGACACCTGCCCGCTCATCTGCTTGATAATCGCCAGCTTAGCCCCGCGACTCCTGCCCGCTCATCTGCTTGATAATCGCCATGTTGGCCGCGCGATACCTGCCCGCTCATCTGCTTGATAATCGCCAGGTTGGCCGCGCGACACCTGCCCGCTCATATGCTTGATAATCGCCAGCTGAGCCCTGCGACACCTGCCCGATCATCTGCTTGATAATCGCCAGCTGAGCCGAGCGACACCTGCCCGCTCATCTGCTTGATAATCGCCAGCTGAGCCCTGCGACACCAGCCAGCTCATCTGCTTGATAATCGCCATGTTGGCCTCGCAAGACCTGCCAGCTGATCTGCTTGATAATCGCCAGCGGAGCCCCGCGACACCTGCCCGCTCATCTGCTTGATAATCGCCATGTTGGCCTCGCAAGACTTGCCCGCTGATCTGCTTGGTAATCGCCAGCTGAGCCGCCTGACACCTGCCCGCTCCTCTGCTTGATAATCTCCAGCTGAGCCACGCGACACCTGCCTGTTCATCTGCTTGATAAACGCCAGAT
>NW_011453640.1:0-699 GCF_000754665.1 Bison bison bison | reverse complement strand
CAGCTGAGCCGTGCGACACTGCCCGCTCATCTGCCTGATAATCGCCAGCGTAGCCGCGCGACACCTGCCCGCTCATCTGCCTGATAATCGCCAGCTGAGCCGCGCGACACCTGCCCGCTCATCTGCTTGATAATCGCCAGCTGAGCCGCTCGACCCCTGCCTGATCAACTGCTTGATAATCGTCAGCTGAGCCATGGACACCTGCCCGCTCATCTGCTTGATAATCGCCAGCTGAGCCCCGCGACACCTGCCCGCTCATCTGCTTGATAATCGCCATGTGATTGATAATCGCCAGCGGAGCCCTGCGACACCTGCCGGCTCATCTGCTTGATAATCGCCAGCTGAGCCCCGCGATACCTGTCCGTTCATCTGCTTGATATTCGCCAGCTAAGCCACACGACACCTGCCCGCTCATCTGCTTGATAATGGCCAGCTGAGCCACGCGACACCTGCCCGCTCATCTGCCTGATAATCGCCAGCGTAGCCGCGCGACACCTGCCCGCTCATCTGCTTGATAATCGCCAGCTGAGCCGCGCGACCCCTGCCTGATCAACTGCTTGATAATCGCCAGCGGAGCCCTGCGACACCTGCCGGCTCATCTGCTTGATAATCGCCAGCTTAGCCCCGTGACACCTGAACGCTCATCTGCTTGATAATCGCCATGTTGGCCGCGCGATACCTGCCCGCTCATCTGCCTGT
>NW_011453639.1:3615-4438 GCF_000754665.1 Bison bison bison | reverse complement strand
GTGTGTGTGTGTGTGTGTGTGTGTGTGTGTGTGTGTCGGTTATCTCCTCTTGTCCGTCTTGGAGTCTGTCTCGGATCTTCATGTATTTCTGCCTCTCGTATCTCCTCGACAGCCAGCCGCCGGCCCGTTCCGTCTGGCCCCGGCCTCTCCCAGGCGCTCTGGCTCTGGCTGAGAGCTTGCGCAGGCCAGCTGTCTCCCTTGGCGTGGGTGCATGCGAGTGTCTGTGTGTCTGTCTGTGTGCCTGCCTGTGGCTCGTCTGCTCTCTCAGGAAGGTCGAGGGCTTGGCGTGGGGGCAAAGGGGGGGCTTCGGTAGTGCGAAGGGGAGGGGCTGAGGCGCTCCGGTCGACCGCGCCTCCCTGGCTTCTGGTGGGTTTGGGCACCGGACAGGTGCCGGGCAAGTTGGGTGCTCAAGTTTCGCTGCGCCTAGGCCCGCAGCAGGTTCAGAGGCCCCTGGGCCGCGGGGGTTGGGAGGCGGCGGGCGCCGAAGACCGACACGTACGGGGCCGCGCGGGCCTGAGCAGCGAATGGGATCGGGGGGAGGCCCCGCTCAGCGAGCGCGGCCGGGTCTGGAGTGGCCGCGGGTGGGAGGGCGCCGAGACCTCCGCACCCCTCAGCCCAGTCACCAGGCCCCGGGTGCACGCACGCACGCACGCCCTCCCGGTCAATGGGGGGTCCTGGAAGCCCCTCGGGCCCCCGGGCCCGGCCAGGCGCTTGCTGGTCTGGTGTTGGCTGTGTTCGGGGGGGCGGGCCGGCGTCAGCAGGCTGGAGTCCGGTCGCGGGTCGTGCGGCTCAAGTACAGCACGCCCCGCGACGAGAGGTGCGG
>NW_011453639.1:0-145 GCF_000754665.1 Bison bison bison | reverse complement strand
TGCATGCACAGTCACCTGATCAGTGTTTGATCAGCTTCGTGATCAGTGCATGATCAGCCACGTGGTAAGTGCATGATCAGCCATGTGATCAATGCATGCACAGTCACGTGATCAGTGTAGCATCAGCTTCGTGATCAGTGCATGA
>NW_011453638.1:0-718 GCF_000754665.1 Bison bison bison | reverse complement strand
TAACACCAAAAAAAAAAAAAAAAAAGATGTTTTTTTCATCATCAGTTCAGTTCAGTCGCTCAGTGTGTCCGACTCTTTGCGACCCCATGAAGTGCAGCACGCCAGGCCTCCCTGTCCATCACCAACTCCCGGAGTTCACTCAGACTCACGTCCATCGAGTCAGTGATGCCATCCAGGCATCTCATCCTCTGTCATCCCCTTCTCCTCCTGCCCCCTATCCCTCCCAGCATCAGAGTCTTTTCCAATGAGTCAACTAGGGGACTAGAATGCAAAAGTAGGAAGTCAAGAGATAACCTGTAGTAACAGGCAACTTTGGCCTTGGAGTACAAATTGAAGAGGGCAAAGGCTAACAGTTTTGCCAAGAGAACACACTGATCATAACAAACACCCTCTTTCAACAACACAAGAGAAGACTCTACACATGGACATTACTAGATGGTCAATATTTAGATCAGATTGATTATATTCTTTGCAGTCAAAGATGGAGAAGCTCTATGCTGCTGCTAAGTCACTTCAGTCATGTCCGACTCTGTGCAACCCCATAGATGGCAGCCCACCAGGCTCCCCCATCCCTAGGATTCTCAAGGCAAGAACACTGGAGTGGGTTGCCATTTCCTTCTCCAATGCATGAAAGTGAAAAGTGAAAGTGAAGTCGCTCAGTCATGTCTGACCCTTCACAACCCCATGGACTGCAGCCTACCAGGCTCCTCCATCCATG
>NW_011453637.1:4606-4983 GCF_000754665.1 Bison bison bison | reverse complement strand
TCAGTTTCAGTTTCAGTCGCTCAGTCGTGTCCGACTCTTTTGGACCCCATTGAATTTGCAGCACGCCAGGCCTCCCTGTCCATCACCAACTCCCGGAGTTCACTCAAACTCATGTCCATCGAGTCTGTGATGCCATCCACTCATCTCATCCTCTGTTGTCCCCTTCTCCTCCTTCCCCCAATCCCTCCCAGCATCAGGGTCTTTTCCAATGAGTCAACTCTTCTCATGAGGTGGCCAAAGTACTGGAGTTTCAGCTTTAGCATCATTCCTTCCAAAGAAATCCCAGGGCTGATCTCCTTCAGAATGGACTGGTTGGATCTCCTTGCAGTCCAAGGGACTCCCAAGAGTCTTCTCCAACACCACAGTTCAAAAGCATC
>NW_011453637.1:0-150 GCF_000754665.1 Bison bison bison | reverse complement strand
ATCCTAAAGGGGCTTCCCTGATAGCTCAGTTGGTAAAGAATTCGCCTGCAATGCAGGAGACCCTGATTTGATTCTTGGGTGGGGAAGATCCTCTGAAGAAGGGATAGGCTACCCACTCCAGTATTCTTGGGCTTCCCTTGTGGCTCAGCT
>NW_011453636.1:3826-4303 GCF_000754665.1 Bison bison bison | reverse complement strand
GAAACTCATATACTGATTTTAATTCCTATTGCGTGGGGATTTCTTATGTTATGTCGGTTCAGTTCAGTTCAGTCGCTCAGTCCTGTCCGACTCTTCGTGACCCCATGAATCGCAGCACGCCAGGCCTCCCTGTCCATCACCAACTCCTGGACTTCACTTAGACTCATGTCCATCGAGTCAGTCATGCCATCCAGCCATCTCATCCTCTGTCGTCCCCTTTCCTCTTGCCCCCAATCCCTCCCAGCATCGGAGTCTTTTCCAAAGAGTCAACTCTTTGCACGAGGTGGCCAAAAGTACTGGAGTTTCAGCTTTAGCATCATTCCTTCAAAGAATCCCAGGGCTGATCTCCTTCAGAATGGACTGGTTGGATCTCCTTGCAGTCCAAGGGACTCTCAAGAGTCTTCTCCAACACCACAGTTCAAAAGCATCAATTCTTCGGTGCTCAGCCTTCTTCAATGGTCCAAACTCTCACATCCA
>NW_011453636.1:0-159 GCF_000754665.1 Bison bison bison | reverse complement strand
CTCATCCTCTGTCGTCCCTTTCTCCTCTTGCCCCCAATCCCTCCCAGCATCAGAGTCTTTTCCAATGAGTCAACTCTTCACATGAGGTGCCCAAAGTACTGCAGTTTCAGCTTTAGCATCATTCCTTTCAAAGAAATCCCAGGGCTGATCTCCTTCAGA
>NW_011453635.1:3858-3937 GCF_000754665.1 Bison bison bison | reverse complement strand
AAAACATTTACTTCTGCTTTATTGACTATGCCAAAGCCTTTAACTGTGTGGACCACAACAAACTGTGGAAAATTCTTGT
>NW_011453635.1:0-167 GCF_000754665.1 Bison bison bison | reverse complement strand
ATTCCAATCCCAAAGAAAGGCAATGCCAAAGAATGCTCAAACTACTGCACAAATGTACTCATCTCACACGCTAGTAAAATAATGCTCAAAATTCTTCCAGCCAGGCTTCAACAGTACGTGAACCATGAACTTCCAGATGTTCAAGCTGGATTTAGAAAAGGCAGAGG
>NW_011453634.1:4192-5509 GCF_000754665.1 Bison bison bison | reverse complement strand
TTGGGTGCATATATATTTATAATTGTTATATCTTCTTCTTGGATTGATCCTTTGATCATTATGTAGTGACCTTCTTTGTCTCTTTTCACAGCCTTTGTTTTAAAGTCTGTTTTATCTGATATGAGTATTGCTACTCCTGCTTTCTTTTGGTCCCTATTTGCATGGAAAATCTTTTTCCAGCCCTTCACTTTCAGTCTGTATGTGTCCCCTGTCTTGAGGTGGGTCTCTTGTAGACAACATATGTAGGGGTCTTGTTTTTGTATCCATTCAGCCAGTCTTTGTCTTTTGGTTGGGGCATTCAACCCATTTACGTTTAAGGTAATTACTGGTTAGTATGATCCCGTTGCCATTTACTTTATTGTTTTGCTTTCGAGTTTATACACCCTTTTTGTGTTTCCTGTCTAGAGAATATCCTTTAGCATTTGTTGGAGAGCTGGTTTGGTGGTGCAGAATTCTCTCAGCTTTTGCTTGTCTGAAAAGCTTTTGATTTCTCCTTCATACTTGAATGAGATCCTTGCTGGGTACAATAATCTAGGCTGTAGGTTATTTTCTTTCATCATTTTAAGTATGTCTTGCCATTCCCTCCTGGCTTGAAGAGTTTCTATTGAAACATCAGCTGTTATCCTTATGGATATTCCCTTGTGTGCTCTTTGTTGTTTTTCCCTTGCTGCTTTTAATATTTGTTCTTTGTGTTTGATCTTTGTTAATTTGATTAATATGTGTCTTGGGGTGTTTCTCCTTGGGTTTATCCTGTTTGGGACTCTCTGGGTTTCTTGGACTTGGGTGATTATTTCCTTCCCCAGTTTAGGGAAGTTTTCCACTATTATCTCCTCAAGTATTTTCTCATGGTCTTTCTTTTTGTCTTCTTCTTCTGGAACCCCTATGATTTGAATGTTGTAGCGTTTAATATTGTCCTGGAGGTCTCTGAGATTGTCCTCATTTCTTTTAATTTGTTTTTCTTTTATCCTCTCTGATTCATTTATTTCTACCATTCTATCTTCTACTTCACTAATCCTATCTTCTGCCTCTGTTATTCTACTATTTGTTGCCTCCACAGTGTTTTTAATTTCATTTATTGCATTATTCATTATATATTGACTCTTTTTTATTTCTTCTAGGTCCTTGTTAAACCTTTCTTGCATCTTCTCAATCCTTGTCTCCACGCTATTTATCTGTAATTCCATTTTAATTTCAAGATTTTGGATCAATATCCCTATCGTTATTCAGAATTCTTTATCAGGTATATTCCCTATCTCTTCCTCTTTTGTTTGGTTTGGTGGGCATTTATCCTGTTCCTTTATCTGCTGAGTATTCCTC
>NW_011453634.1:315-1266 GCF_000754665.1 Bison bison bison | reverse complement strand
GTGGCGCTTGGTTTCAGTGTCGGTATGGAGGCATTTGATGAGCTCTGTTAATTAATGTTCCTTGGAGTCAGGAGTTCCCTGGAGTCAGGGTTTGGACTTAAGTCTACCTGCTTCCAGTTATCGGTCTTATTTTTACAGTAGTTTCAAAACTTCTCCTTCTATACAGCACCATTGATAAAACATCTACGTTAAAGATGAAAAGTTTCTCTACGGTGAGGGTCACTCAGAGAGGTTCACAGGGTTACATGGAGAAGAGAAGAGGGAGGAGGGAGTTAGAGGTGACCCAAATGAGATGAGGTGAATCAGTAGTGGAGAGAGTGGGCTAGCCAGTAGTCACTTCTTTGTGTGCACTCCACAACTGGACCACTCAGAGATGTTCACGGAGTTATACAGAGAAGAGAAGAAGGAGGAAGGTGACAGAGGTGGCCAGAAGGATAAAAGGGGGGAATGAAAAGGAGGGAGACAGATCCAGCCAGTAATCAGTTCCCTAAGTGTTCTCCACCATCTGGAACACACAGAAATTCACAGAGTTAGGTAGAGTAGAGAGGGGTTAGGGAGGAGACATAGGCAACCTGGTGGAGAAAAAGGAGAGTCCAAAGGGAGAGAGAGCAGTCAAGCCAGTAATCTCGCTCCCTAGTGAAAAATGGGTCCTGAAGATTGGGTCCTTAAAGGTACAAAATTGGTAACAAATACATAAAAGCAAAAATTAAAAATCTAGAGTAGAGTTTGGAATTTCAAAAATACGATGTTAAAGAAAAGAAGAAGAAAAAGAAAGAGAGAAAAAACGAACAAACAAAAAGAAACAAGGTCTCAAAAATTATAAAGAAAGTACAGGTACAAAATTGGTATCAAATACCAAAAAGCAAAAATTAAAAATCTAGAGTAGAGTTTGGAATTTCAAAAATACGATGTTAAAGAAAAGAAGAAGGAAAAGAAAGAGAGAAAAAACGA
>NW_011453634.1:0-215 GCF_000754665.1 Bison bison bison | reverse complement strand
ACAGGCATACCTCAAGAAAGAAGAAAAAAGTCAAATACATAACCTAACTCTACACCTAAAGCAACTAGAAAGGAAGAAATAAAGAACCCCAGGGTTAATAGAAGGAAAGAAATCTTAAAAATTAGGTCAGAAATAAATGCAAAAGAAACAAAAGAGACCATAGCAAAAATCAACAAAGCCAAAAGCTGGTTCTTTGAAAGGATAAATAAAATTGA
>NW_011453633.1:4520-4922 GCF_000754665.1 Bison bison bison | reverse complement strand
AAATAGCTCAACTGGAATTCCATCACCTCCACTAGCTTTGTTCGTAGTGATGCTTCCCAAGGCCCACTTGAATTCACATTCCAGGATGTCTGGCTCTAGGTCAGTGATCACACCATCGTGATTATCTGGATCATGAAGATCTTTTTTGATAGTTCTTCTGTGTATTCTTGCCACCTCTTCTTAATAGCTTCTGCTTCTGTTAGGTCCATACCGTTTCTGTCCTTTATCGAGCCCATCATTTCATGAAATGTTCCCTTGGTATCTCTCATTTTCTTGAAGAGAGCTCTAGTCTTTCCCATTCTGTTGTTTTCCTCTATGTCTTTGCGTTGATCGCTGAGGAAGGCTTTCTTATCTCTCCCTGCTATTCTTTGGAACTCTGCATTCAGATGCTTATATCTTTCC
>NW_011453633.1:0-168 GCF_000754665.1 Bison bison bison | reverse complement strand
CCAATGCATGAAAGTGAAAAGTGAAAGTGAAGTCGCTCAGTCATGTCCAACTCCTAACGACCCCATGGACTGCAGCTAACCAGGCTCCTCTGTCCATGGGATTTTCCAGGCAAGAGTACTGGAGTGGGGTGCCATTGCTTTCTCCCTTGTCTAGACTAGTACTTCTCA
>NW_011453632.1:4586-5307 GCF_000754665.1 Bison bison bison | reverse complement strand
CCCCTGTGGCTCAGCTGGTATAGAATCTGCCTGTAATGTGGGAGACCTGGGTTTGATCCCTAGGTTGGGAAGATCTGCTGGAGAAGGGAAAGGCTACCCACTCCAGTATTCTGGCTTAAAGAATTCCATGGACTGTTTAGTTCACGGGGTTGCAAAGAGTCAGACAGGACTGAGCGACTTTCACACTCACACAGTCAAAAGCTTTGGCGTAAATCAATGAAGCAGAAGTAGATGTTTTTCTGGAATTCTCTTGCTTTTTCTATGATCCAATGAAATCACTTATATGTGTAATCTAAAAAGGTGATGTAAACAAACTTATTTGCAAAACAGAAATAGACTCACAGACATAGAAAACAAAATTATGGTTACCAAAGGGGTTAGCAGTGGTTAGTGGGGAGATAAATTAGGAATTTGGAATTAACATGTATACACTACTATATATAAAATGGGTCTTCCCAAGTGGAACTAGTGGTAAGGAACCTGCTTACCAGTGCAGGAAATGAAAGAGACGTGGGTTCGATCCCTGGGTTGAGAAGATCCCCTGGAGGAGGGAATGGCAATGCACTCCAGTATTCTTGCCTGGAGAATCCCATGGACAGAGAAGCCTGGCAGGCTACAGTCCATGGGGTCCCAGAGAGTCAGATGCAACTGAAGTGACTTAGCACACAGCATGCACATAAATAAAATAGATAAACAGCAATGACCTACTGTATAGCACAGG
>NW_011453632.1:0-169 GCF_000754665.1 Bison bison bison | reverse complement strand
AATTATAAGCAATTGGATTCCTGTAGTTTCTCCTTGGTTTATTAAACTGATACTAGGATTGCTTTCTATAGCTTGTGCTGTCCTCCAGACTCCACTAAGAAGCTCCTCGGCAAGCCTTTCATCCTGAGACAAGCTGTGCCTGTGGATCTATTCCCCCACACCCCTCACT
>NW_011453631.1:3777-4099 GCF_000754665.1 Bison bison bison | reverse complement strand
GAGAAGAGAAGGAGGAAGGAGACAGAGGTGACCAGGAGGATAAAAGGGGGAATGAAAAGGAGGGAGACAGATCCAGCCAGTAATCAGTTCCCTAAGTGTTCTCCACCATCTGGAACACATAGAAATTCGCAGAGTTGCATAGATTAGAGAGGGGTTAGGGAGGAGACACAGGCGACCTGGTGGAGAAAAAGGAGACTCCAAAGAGGGAGAGAGCAGTCAAGCCAGTAATCTCACTCCCTAGTGAAAAATGGGTACTGAAGATTGGGTTCTTAAAGGTACAAAATCAGTAACAAATACATAAAAGCAAAAGTTAAAAATCTAA
>NW_011453631.1:0-171 GCF_000754665.1 Bison bison bison | reverse complement strand
AAGCTAGCCAGTAATCACTTCCTATGTGCACTCCACAATTGGACCGCTCAGGATGTTCACAGAATTATAAAGAGAAGAGAAGGAGGAAGGAGACAGAGGTGACCAGGAGGATAAAAGGGGGAATGAAAAGGAGGGAGACAGATCCAGCCAGTAATCAGTTCCCTAAGTGTT
>NW_011453630.1:3574-3913 GCF_000754665.1 Bison bison bison | reverse complement strand
CAGCAATATAAACAAGATGAAGAGACAGAGGAATAACCAGCAGATAAAGGAACAGGATAAATGCCCACCAAACCAAACAAAAGAGGAAGAGATAGGGAATCTACCTGATAAAGAATTCTGAATAATGATAGTGAAATTGATCCAAAATCTCAAAATTAAAATGGAATCACAGATAAATAGCCTGGAGACAAGGATTTAGAAGATGCAAGAAAGGTTTAACAAGGACCTAGAAGAAATAAAAAAGAGTCAATATATAATGAATAATGCAATGAATGAAATTAAAAACACTCTGGAGGCAACAAATAGTAGAATAACAGAGGCAGAAGATAGGATTAGTGA
>NW_011453630.1:0-176 GCF_000754665.1 Bison bison bison | reverse complement strand
TTCTCCAGCAACAAAGGAACACAGCCCTGAGCTTCAAGGTACAAGCTGCCCAAAGTCACCCCAAAACCAAAGACATCTCATAACTCATTACTGGACATTTCATTGCCCTCCAGAGAGAAGAAATACAGCTCCACCCACCAGAACACCGACACAAGCTTCCCTAACCAGGAAACCTT
>NW_011453629.1:4592-5002 GCF_000754665.1 Bison bison bison | reverse complement strand
GCCAAATATCAAAATGAATCCGCCACAGGTATACATGTGTTCCCCATCCTGAACCCTCCTCCCTCCTCCCTCCCCATACCATCCCTCTGGGTCGTCCCAGTGCACTAGCCCCAAGCATCCAGTATCGTGCATCGAACCTGGACTGGCAACTCATTTCTTACGTGATATTTTACATGTTTCAATGTCAGTTTAAAACCATCAATTCTTTAGTGCTCAGCCTTCTTTAAGGTCCAACTAACTCTCACATCATACATGACTACTGCAAAAACCATAGCTTTGTCTATATGGACCTTTGTCCGCAATGTAATGTGTCTGTTTTTTAATACTCTCCCTAGTATTTGTCATAACTTTTGTCATAGTTTGTCATAACTTTTCTTCTAAGGAGCAAGTGTCTTTTCCTTTTTTTTGTT
>NW_011453629.1:0-182 GCF_000754665.1 Bison bison bison | reverse complement strand
AAATAGTCATCATTTCTATTTATTATCCTTGAAGAACAGTTCTCACCTCTAGGCACAGTTGCAATTGAATTCTGACTTAATGAAACAAAAAGAAAACATACACATATAATCTTTCAGATATATTTATGGAGAGAAATCTAAATTCTTTCTTTGTCTTATAAAACATGTATAAATATATACAA
>NW_011453628.1:3627-4103 GCF_000754665.1 Bison bison bison | reverse complement strand
TCAAACCTGTGTCTCCTGCACTGGCAGGCAGATCCTTTACCACTGAGCCACCAGGGAGGGCCCAGGGCTGGCTTTTGATTGGTCCAACTTTCACAAGACTTTTCCATTAGAAGTTGGCCCATATCTGTCGTTACCATATCTTCCCTAAACCTACTATAGTAGAGTAGAGGTCTAAAAATGACTGACCCAGCTGATTAAAAATACAAATTCAGAAAAACTGAAAAAAAAAAAAAATGTTTTCTGATCAAGTTATGCCAACCTATATTCATGTGGCAGATGCTGTGTATATAAGGATGAGTAAGACCCAAAATGACATCCACCTGAATGGATCTTAAAATATAAGTTTATATTTATAGTATGTAACTTAAATTCATGGGAGAGTTTATACAAAAAAAAAAAATTCACTCGAATGTAGTCAGTATAACTTTTCTTTTTTCCTAAGGGGAAATAATTATGACAATCTGAAAAATTCTTCA
>NW_011453628.1:0-190 GCF_000754665.1 Bison bison bison | reverse complement strand
GACTCTTGAGAGTCCTTTGGACTGCAAGGACATCCAACCAGTCCATCCTAAAGGAAATCAGTCCTGGGTTTTCATTGGAAGGACTGATGGTGAGGCTGAAACTCCAATACTTTGGCCACCTGATGTGAAGAGCTGACTCATTGGAAAAGACCCTGATGTTGGGAAAGATTGAGGGCAGGAGGAGAAGGGG
>NW_011453627.1:4736-5055 GCF_000754665.1 Bison bison bison | reverse complement strand
CAGAAAAATTTCATGGACAGAGGAGCCTGGAGGGCTACAGTCCATGAGAAGAAATGCAACTGAGCACAGCAAGAAGTCTGTGCAAATGGCACTATGTGGGAGTTGCTCCCATTGCTGTCACATGTCACACTGCTGTCACTTACCTATGGTAGGTCATTCTGAAGCCCTAATAACTCAAGGTGGATTGTGGAACTTATTTTCAGAAAAATAAACATTCAATTCTTTAAGGAATACAATGCAATGGAACCAAAGCGTCCCTGGGTACTGACTGCCTGGCTGGTCCCCATCTCTCTGCTGTCATGTTCTACTCCGCATGTTC
>NW_011453627.1:0-208 GCF_000754665.1 Bison bison bison | reverse complement strand
TGCTCAGTCATATCCGACTCTTAGAGACCCCATGGACTGCAGGCCTACCAGGCTCCCCTCTCCATGGGATTTTCCAGGCAAGAGTACTGGAGTGGGTTGCCATTGCCTTCTCTGCCAGATGGCACTAGTGGTAAAAAACACGCCTGCCAACACAAGAGACTGTGATGTGGTTTGATTCCTGGGTTGGGAAGATCTCCTGGAGAAGGAA
>NW_011453626.1:4799-4905 GCF_000754665.1 Bison bison bison | reverse complement strand
GAAAAATACTAACACATATATATGGAATTCAGAAAGATGGTAACAATAACCCTGTGTACGAGACAGCAAAAGAGACACTGATGTATAGAACAGTCTTATGGACTCT
>NW_011453626.1:0-212 GCF_000754665.1 Bison bison bison | reverse complement strand
GAAACTAGTAAGATCATTTCAGATATTAAAAAGCAGAGACATTACTTTGCCAACAAAGGTCTGTCTATTCAAGGCTACGATTTTTCCAGTAGTCATGTACGCATGTGAGAATTGCATTATAAAGAAAGCTGAGCGCCAAACAATTGATGCTTCTGAACTGCGGTGTTCGAGAAGACTCTTGAGAGTCTCTTGGACTGCAGGGAGGTCCAACC
>NW_011453625.1:4761-5190 GCF_000754665.1 Bison bison bison | reverse complement strand
ACCACCAAACCCAGCTCTCCAACAAATAGCTAAAGGATATTCTCTAGACAGGAAACACAAAAAGGGTAGTATAAACTAGAACCCAAAACAATAAAGTAAATGGCAACGAGATCATACTTATCAATAATTACCTTAAACATAAAGGGGTTGACTGCCCCAACCAAAAGACAGAGACTGGCTGAATGGATACAAAACAAGACCCCTATATATGTTGTCTACAAGAGACCCACCTCAAAATAGGGGACACATACAGAATGAAAGTGAAGGGCTGGAAAAAGATATTCCATGCAAATAGAGACCAAAAGAAAGCAGGAGTAGCAATACTTATATCAGATAAAAAAGACTTTAAAACAAAGGCTGTGAAAAGAGACAAAGAAGGTCACTACATAATGATCAAAGGATCAATCCAAGAAGAAGATATAACAATTA
>NW_011453625.1:0-261 GCF_000754665.1 Bison bison bison | reverse complement strand
TGTCGTCCCCTTCTCCTCCTGCCCTCAATCTTTCCCAGCATCAGGGTCTTTTCCAATGAGCCAGCTCTTTACATCAGGTGGCCAAAGTATTAGAGTTTCTACTTCAACATCAATCCTTCCAATGAACACCCAGGATTGATCTCCTCTAGGATGGACTGGTTGGATCTCCTTGTAGTCCAAGGGACTCTCAAGTGTCTTCTCCAACACCACAGTTCAGAAGCATCAATTTTTCGGCACTCAGCTTTCTTTATAGTCCACCTC
>NW_011453624.1:3769-4574 GCF_000754665.1 Bison bison bison | reverse complement strand
ATCACACTTTATGGTAGAACACTGAGTGTTTACTTCTAAAATCACAATCAACAGAAGGATGTCCACTCTCATTATATTGAATTTCTGTCCGTGAAGTCATATTAGGAAATGATTGAAAAGTTATCCAGTTTGGAAAAGAAGAATAAAGCTGTTTTATCTGTTGGTGACATCTATGTAGAATATCCAATGAAATCTACAGGAACAGAATACCTAAAACTAAGAATTAATTTAAGCAATGTCACAAGATATACAGATGATATATAAAATTTAATTAATTGTTTTCCTATATAGTAGGCCAATTTAAAATTAAAATAAGAAATAATAACAGTCACATTGAAGTAAGAAAAACTTAAGAATCAGACAGAATATATGAAACACACCAATGCAAAAATGGACAAAAGATTTGAACAGGAAATTCACTAGATAATGATATACAGATGGCAAGTAAGCATGCAGAGCACACCGAAAATATGGCTCTCATGAGAGACAGAGAAGAACAAGTCTGATGAGGAAGTGGAAATATTTGAACTTTCATGCACTGTTTATGGGAATATAAAATAGTACACCATGGTGGAAAACAGTTTGGAAGTTCCTTCAAAAGTTAAACATTGGCTTACCATATGTCCCAGCAATCCCTTTCTTAGGTTTATACAAGCAAGTATGAAAAAAAAAAAAATACCCACAGACATGCACATGAATGTTCATAACAGTCTTATTTTTAGTAGCCCAAAAGTTGAGATGAACAAAATGGCAGAACGGTAGCTGGAAGTGGAGTACATTTCACTCCACGGATACATCAAGGATA
>NW_011453624.1:0-300 GCF_000754665.1 Bison bison bison | reverse complement strand
AATAACAGTCACATTGAAGTAAGAAAAACTTAAGAATCAGACAGAATATATGAAACACACCAATGCAAAAATGGACAAAAAATTTGAACAGGAAATTCACTAGATAATGATATACAGATGGCAAGTAAGCATGCAGGGCACACCGAAAGTATGGCTCTCATGAGAGACAGAGAACAAGTCTGATGAGGAAGTGGAAATATTTGAACTTTCATGCACTGTTTATGGGAATATAAAATAGTACACCATGGTGGAAAACAGTTTGGAAGTTCCTTCAAAAGTTAAACATTGGGTTACCATATG
>NW_011453623.1:3647-3985 GCF_000754665.1 Bison bison bison | reverse complement strand
CTCCAACACCACAGTTCAAAAATATCAATTCTTCAGCACTCAGCCTTCTTCACAGTCCAACTCTCACATCCCATACATGACCAGGGAAAAGCCCATAGCCTTGACTAGACGGACCTTTGTTGGCAAAGTAATGTCTCTGCTTTTGAATATGCTATCTAGGTTGGTCATAACTTTCCTTCCAAGGAGTAAGCGTCTTTTAATTTCATGGCTGCAGTCACCATCTGCAGTGATTTTGGAGCCCAAAAAAAATAAAGTTTGACACTGTTTCCCCATCTATTTCCCATGAAGTGATGGGACCAGATGCCATGATCTTCGTTTTGTGAATGTTGAGCTTTAAG
>NW_011453623.1:0-300 GCF_000754665.1 Bison bison bison | reverse complement strand
AAGAAAGAATGCAAATTTGAAGGCTGGCAAAAGGAGACCTCAAACACAATAAGATCTTTTTAAAAATGAAGAAATGACAAAGAAATGCTGCACAAACAAAGGAACAAACTGGACACACAGAAATTTAAACAAATGAAGAGGAAATAGGCAAACTGCCTGAAAAACTATTCAGAATAATGATAGTAAAGATGATCAAAAACTTTGAAAATGATATGGAGACAATGCAAGAATCAATGAGCAAACCCCTAGTTGAATTGAAGAATAAGCAAAAAATAAATTGAAAAATAAATAGAGAGACAA
>NW_011453622.1:4649-4950 GCF_000754665.1 Bison bison bison | reverse complement strand
CTCCAAACTTTCCTATCAGGGGCCTGGGTATGATTCTCAACCAGGAAACTGTCATTTAAGCTGCATAGAACAGCTAAAAAAATGACAACAACAAAAAAAGAACACTGTGACTCTGTGTGTGTGTGTGTGTTTGTGTGTGTACTTGTGTGAGTTGCTCAGTCGTGTATGACTCATTGTGTCCCCACGGACTGTAGCCCACCAGGCTCCTTTGTCGATGGAATTCTCCAGGCAAGAATACTGGAGTGGGCTGCCATTTCTTTCTCCAAAAATACTTAGCACGTAAAAATGGTTAAAATGGTAA
>NW_011453622.1:0-305 GCF_000754665.1 Bison bison bison | reverse complement strand
AAAACTTAAAAAACACAAAACAAACCAAAACACCTAAAAACAGGAGTTGCCTGGCAGTCCAGTGGTTTGATTAGGACTCAGCCCTCTCACTGCCAGGATCCTGTGTTCGATCCCTGGTTGGGGAACTAATATCCTATGAAGCCACATGTTGTGACCAAAACCAAACATGCTGTCAAGTTCAAAGCTGTACCAGCAATAGATAACTATGCAACAGAGCTGTAGGCACAAGTTCCTGGGCATAAAGCTACCTATCATCTTGTTTACTGGCATGAAATGAACTCAGATGCTCCCCCACCCCCATCCAG
>NW_011453621.1:4740-5062 GCF_000754665.1 Bison bison bison | reverse complement strand
TGATAATTACTGAAATAAATGAGAAAATTCCTGCACATCAGACTGTGTCAAGTAAGACTGAAAATCAGTATTAGTTTGATAAAATGGTAAATTACACACACAAAGAATTAACTGTTAACTGCAATACATTCGAGTTCAAGGCAAGATAAGATACAAAACTGAAATCTTCACATGTTCAACTAGGGTAAGATACGTGTAACTGGAAAAGGTAAGGAAAAGTTCTATAGAGGTTTTAATCATCCTGGACCCTTTGTATCCACTACAATTACTATTCTCAGACAACTCCATTTTAGCCTAAGGATAAGAGAACTAAATTTAGCCC
>NW_011453621.1:0-301 GCF_000754665.1 Bison bison bison | reverse complement strand
ACTCAGTCGCGAGCTTCTGAGTACTCTGTCAAAGAGTTCTGACAATACAAGGAAGAATAATTATGAGAAGCAGAATTAGAGTGGCCACAGTGGCGTAGCTAACAATAGTAGACAGAATGTTGTTTTCCTGAAATAAGGTTTGAAAATGTATGAAAAATGGTCATTTGCTGCTCCTGTGGCAGTAAAATCCAATCGGGAATGTTCCATGGTCTTTATCTTGGTGTGAAGTTTTCCTAAATCTAAACTAATGCTGGAGCTATTCCATACCCCCGAAATATGATTTCTAATTTTCTCCCAGTTA
>NW_011453620.1:4613-5074 GCF_000754665.1 Bison bison bison | reverse complement strand
TCTTCTGCTTCTGTTAGGTCCCTACCATTTCTGTCCTTTAACGAGCCCATCTTTGCATGAAATATTCCTTTGGTATCTCTAATTTTCTTGAAGAGATCTCTAGTCTTTCCCATTCTGTTGTTTTCCTCTATTTCTTTACATTAATTGCTGAGGAAGGCTTTCTTATCTCTCCTTGCTATTATTTGGAACTCTGCATTCAGATGTTTATATCTTTCCTTTTCTCCTTTGCTTTTCACTTCTCTTCTTTTCACAGCTATTTGTAAGTCCTCCTCAGACAGCCATTTTGCCTTTTTTCATTTCTTTTCCATGGGGATGGTTTTGATCCCTGTCTCCTGTACAATGTCATAAACCTCCGTCCATAGTTCATCAGGCACTCTGTCTATCAAATCTAGTCCCTTAAATCTATTTCTCACTTCCACTGTATAATCATAAGCGATTTGATTTAGGTCATTCCTGAATGG
>NW_011453620.1:0-301 GCF_000754665.1 Bison bison bison | reverse complement strand
TGGATATTAACCCTTTGTCAGTTGTTTCCTTTGCAATTATTTTCTCCCATTTTGAGGGCTGTCTTTTAATCTAGTTTATTGTTTACTTTGCTGTGCAAAAGCTTTGATTTTAATTAAATACCATTTGTTCCTTTTTGTTTTTATTTCTTTTACTATAGGAGGTGGGTCAAAGACGATCTTGCAATCATTTATGTGAAAGAATGTACTGCCTATGTTTTTCTCTAAGAGCTTACTAGTTTCTGGCCTCACGTTTATGTCTTTAATCCATTTTGAGTTTATTTTTGTGTATAATGTTAGAAAA
>NW_011453619.1:0-5919 GCF_000754665.1 Bison bison bison | reverse complement strand
TATATATATATATACATACACATATACACACACATTCTTTTTCATATTACATTATATTATATATACACACACTTTGCTGTACAGCAGAAACTGTCACAATCTTGTAAATCAACTATACTTCAATAAAGGAAATTTTAAAATATTTTAAAAAGAATGTGAGTAATAATGGATGATCTAGGTGGTTGGAACTTTTTGTGATGATTGGTGTGAATAGGCATTTAGAGCATGATGAGTCCCTCTGAGCTCTTGTCTGGGAACAAATGGGCAGTTATTAAATGTAGCCTCTTCTTGAGAATGGTCTTATGTAGTGCATAGTGGTTGATAATGGAGAGGATAGGGGGAGGTGGAGTGGTGGTCTCACCAGGAGCATGTAGAACACTGGGCCCTTTGATCTTTTCCAGACAGGTGCCAAGTCTGGAGGAGGCTTGTTCTTACCATGAGGGATTGTAACCGTCGGGGTCTCCCTTTTTATCCTGTTGGCTAATTGCAATGCTTCATTTATTTATTTATTTATTTTGTTTTCATAGGCTGCTCATCACTTTAAAATAGCACAGTGATGCTTGTTTTTATATAAACTATACATGATTATTATAAAATGTTCAAGTAATTGAGGAAAGTGAAGCAAAAAATTCTCCATAAGTAACCATCATTAACACTAGGTGTATATCATCTCAGACAACTGTATGAATTATTACATTTGTAATTATTTTACATCTTCTTGGATTTCTTTTAAATAATGTGGGCCCATTGTTATAAACAATTTGAATACTATAAATTGACCCTAATCCTCTTGCTTTACAAATGAGGACTTTGAGTCCTAGAGAGAGGAAAAGACCGGTCCAAAGTCAATTAGATCTAATTGTCAATTAGATCCAGCTCTCTTAACTCCCCAGTTCAATTTTTTTCCCTTTTAAACCATGTTCGTCTTTTCTTCTTTTACCATCTACATGGCATATCCCCTGCTCTTTCACCATATAGATCTCTGAAGGGCTCCCTGTGTCTTTTGATTCAAACATTTATTCATCTAGTCATTCAACAAATATTCATTGAATACCTATTATAGGCCAGGCAAAAGTGATAGCTGTTGGGGATGTGGTGGTGAACAAATCAGACAAGGTCTTTGACCTTGTGATGGTTATATTTTACAAAATGCACAGAAAGTTTATGCTTCCCTTCTCAATTTTCTCCAATCAAACCGAGACCTATAATTATGATTTATTTATATCCCCAGATCCTTCGATGATGATGGGAAAACAAAATGGAAGTTAGTATGATATAAAGAGTGAAAGCTCCTCAATTGTCACCTTTTTTCCAGTCTTAGTGGGTAACCATTAACATATTAATGTACATTTGGTGTGAATAATTTCAGATCTTTTTCTATGCACTTAGAAACAAATGTGTGTATACATATGTGTATGCGCACACAAACACACACATGCAAATAAGAAGGACCCTTTAAGTTTTTTATTTTAAGCCAGCAGTGGTTCTTAAAGTTCACTAGTTGAGAGTGCCTTCCTGTGTTTTCATTTTCTACAAGTAGAACAATGCAGCCGTATGCCAGTCCGTCTCTGGATTTAGTACTTGATGCTTGGAATTAGAGCAGATGCTGAAAGCTATTAATGAAGCCCGTGAAGGGAAGCCCATTCGTGTATGTTTTAGACATAGGCCAAAGTTGAATGTAGTAGCCAACTGAGCAGCTGGCAAGGGGGTAGAAAAATGAAGAACATGCCAACATTGGTTGCAATTTGATGGGCCATGGGAGCCACATCATCTGGTCAGTGTCCCATAATTCCTATAATTTTGGAAATGGAAGCAGTACTTAGAGTCTCATGGTCTTTTAACCTCGATTGTTAAATGAGTGAGTGTTTTGCAAAACAAACAAAAAATACCCTGATATGGTCTGAATAAGACTAATATGTATCATGCCTAAAATTGAAAAATTCTTTAAGATTTTCAGCTTTTAAACTCCTTAGATGTAAAGAAGAAGCCTCAGTAATGTATGTTTGATTAATACCAGCCAGCTCTCTAAATCATTTACTGTTAACTCACTACTCTTCTTTGCCAAACACCACATGTGCTCTTCTTTCAGTTTAGGCATACTGACCCAGCTGCAGAAGACACAGAGGTGGTCTCTGTCATGCCAACCATCAGATATTTGCCTTCTAATCAGATTTCACAAGAAGCCTCAATGAAGTCATTATAACCAGACATGAACTAATTAACCTTTTCTAATTTAAAAAGCCTAACAGGGAATGGTCTCTGTGACAGGTGTAAAATTCCATTCCTTCCAGAAAATTACTTGTCCAACAGATGTTCCTTCTGACTGAAAAAGAAATTTCATTTTAAGAAAAGTTTCACCATTTATTGTGAATATTCCACAGGCACAATGTATGACGGCAGGTTTTTCATGTAGCAGTTCATGACCTTGGTATTCTGATGACTAATATCCTTTGTTCACATACTGATTAGAAATATCCACTTGTTTCCATGCTCTATCAGTGCTCTTGAATCCTAGTGCTTAGAATCTCTGGAAGGCTTATCATGTATGATAGTTATCACTTTCTCAGAGAGAAGTAAGGTAGGTTAGTGCATCAAAGACTTGAATTGAAAATAGAGATCGTCTGGGAAAAATAATTCTATTTCTGCTGTCACAGAGAAAAGTTAAGAACAAAGAGAAACTGTGTTTACACCATAGTGCAAATATAAGAAACCACTGACCCATGACGTGGGTGTGACCCTGGGCTTTATTTTTTAACACAACCTGAAGTAATTTTCTGAGTTCTTACCTTTCTCCTCCTACACTGACCCATACACACATACAGACAACTTCTTCAAGTCAAGTTCAACATGAATGTTGCATGAATTCAAAAGAGACCTCGGGGGAGTTGAAAGCCGGCCTCAGGGCCGTGAGATAGCCTTTGAGAGGGAGAGATGCTTTGTGCAGACACCTAATCTCCAGGAGGAGGAGTTGGGGGGATGAGAGCAATGGGAGAAGGGATGGCGTCTATACCACCTTTGAATTGATTGAGATTAAGTTTGAGAGGAAGTTAGTGAAGCAAGTAGCTGATCTTCATATGTCTGGCTTGCTGAGTGCTAACTGGAGATGACGGGAAGGTGGTAAAGCTGGAAAGGGTATAGTGGTAAAGGCTTCTGAAAACAGCAGCTGAGAAATGGTCAGGCAGAGCATGGTGGCTATTCTTTTCATTTGTTTCTCTTTCTTCTCAGTTTCTCTCCTCTCTCTGGCTTGATTTTGTTCTTTCTCCCTCTTCTTCCCAAGGTAAGAGTGCCAAGGATGGGCTTCGGAGAGGCTATGAGCTCAAAGAAATTTTGCTGAAGGAAAGGATGGATAGGGCTCTACAGGGCTCTGCATCTGTAGAACCCTCTTCTTGAAAGTTCCTATTTCCTTGAGTCTACTTTCCCTTAGTTCTTCTATCATTTGTGCCGACATAAAATGCTAGCAAAGTTTTGTTTATTCACTTTTATTTGTTGAACAGAGTTTTACCTTTTATTGTAAAAGCAAGTCAATTGGATTTCTTTTATTTCTTTCCCATAAAACCTCACCTATTTAGTGGGGCTTCCTTGGTGGCTCAGTAGTAAAGAATCCACCTGCAATGCTGAGACATAAGAGATGCCAGTTCTATCCCTGGGTCAGGAAGATCCCATGGAGAAGGGAATGGCAATCCACTCCAATATTCTTGCCTGGAGAATCACCATCAACAGAGGAGCCTCGTGGGCTAAAGTCCATGAGGTCACACAGAGTTGGACACGACTGAAGGGACTGAGCATGCATGCATGCATTGGGACAGTTACTCTTAATATAAACAAGATTGCCCATCCCTTCTGTGAGTGCTTTGCATTCTGCAGACCTACTGAGAAGTAATATTCAGAGTAAGAACCAGCAGTTATTGAGCTTACTCTGTGCCAGGGACTTAACATTCATTATCTTATTAAATAATAGTACCCACAGCACAGAGTCATTATAAAGATGAAATAAGCTCATGCATATGAAGTGTTTAGTGCAATGCCTGGTGCATAGCAAGCCATCAATAAAAGTGAGCTATTATTACTGTTATTGTCACTACTACTACTACTACTATAGAGTTACTAGGATAAGACACAACCAGTGGCCTTGAAAAAGCAAAGTTCAGGGTCTACTAACCAAAATTCTTGCTAGATTCATCAAAACAGCTGGGAATAGAATAGTTTTCTTGAGAGATATGGCAGAGGAACAATGGTCTGGAAGCAAAGGATAGGCTGAGAACTGCCCCAATTCCCATCCCTGGGGATGGGTGTGCCAACTTTTGGAGACGGTTTCTAGCAAGGCTGACTGTTGTAGTGAGTAAGATAACATCCTGATTTGAGTTTCAGTCCTAGCTGTGTCATCCATTAGCGGTATGATCGTGGATAAATCACTTAACCATTCAGAGCCCCACTTTCCTCATCTGCAAATTGGGGGAGCTAGTAGCACTTAGTTGAGAGGGTTGTGTGATAACACAGGTGAGATAATAATGAATGTGAAGTAAGCTTATAGTGCCTGCCTCCTAGTAAACGCTGTTTTATTATCCTTTGCCTTCAAAGTGAGTGAAGTGAAGTGAAGTCGCTCAGTCGTGTCTGACTCTTTTTGACCCCGTGGACTGTAGCCCACCAGGCTCCTCCGTCCATAGGATTCTCCAGGCAAGAATAGTGGAGTGGGTTGCCATTTCCTTCTCCAGGAGAATCTTCCCGACCCAGGGATTGAACCCAGGTCTCCCACATTGCAGGCAGACGCTTTAACCTCTGAGCCACACCACCGTGCTAATTAGGTATGATGACCCCTGTTTCACAATTGAGAAGACTGAGACTCACAGGACTTAAATAGCTTGTCCAAGGTACAGTTAATAAGCACAAGGCTAGAATTTGAACTGAGATTGATCTGCCCCAAAGCCTGTGAGCTTGCTACCACTCCATGATGTTTCCCAGAAACATTGTTCCCATTCCAGAAATGAGAGGCACAGGGTCAGCTATCACCTTTAAATAATAACAGTAACAAACCCCAAACATGCTCCTTTGCCCTTGATGTACCCTGGCTACTCATTTCGCTCCCTTTCAACTCTAGGGAAAAGGAGCTGTTTGTTATCTATGTTTTGGTGGAGCAATTTTTTTTTTCTTCTCTAAATCCTGCTTCCCCTTTTCATTAAATTAGTGTTATTTCCATGAAACAAAGGTGTTTCTGATGTTTCAGCCTTTTCATCTCCTGCTAAACAGCCACTTACTGGCAGGTTTTTATTTTTCAGGTAGATTACTGCTGCCCCAAATACAAGGGCCTCAGATCTAAGGATTTTTCTAGATCTTCAGTATCTTTGTGAGGATGATGTTAGTGCCGGGCTTCTACATAGGGGATTCTAGGTACATTTTCATTTGGTTTGTGTGTTTACTTGCTTATTGCCTTTCACTCCCACCAAACTGTAGTGCCGATAAAAATGAGTGATCATATCTTTCTTATTAATCAGTGTGTACCCAAATGGCAATCCACTCCAGTACTCTTGCCTGGAAAATCCCATGACAGAGGAGCCTGGTGGGCTATAGGCTATAGGGTCACAAAGAGTCGGACATGACTGAGCAATTAAACAACAATAACCCAATGTAGTACTATGTTGGGCATGTAGAAGGTGCTCAATAAGTAATACTGAATTAATGAGAAAGAAAGTGCTAAGTCATGTCCGACCCTTGTGACCCTATGGACTGTAGTCTGCCAGGATCCTCTGTCCTTGGGATTGTCCAAGCAAGAATACTGGAGTGGGTTGCCATTTCCTTCTCCAGGGGACCTTCCTTGGGCTTCCCTGGTGACTCAGCTGGTAAAGAATCCACCTTCAGTGCGGGAGACCTGGGTTCGATCCCTGGGTTGGGAAGATCCCCTGGAGAAGGGAAAGGCTACCCACT
>NW_011453618.1:0-500 GCF_000754665.1 Bison bison bison | reverse complement strand
GCTATCATGCACTGAACACGTGGCTTATCATACACTGATCACGTGACTGCACATGCACTGATCACGTGGCTGATCATGCAGTGATCTCGTGCCTGATCATGCACTGATCACGTCGCTGATCATGCACTGATCACGGTGCGGATCATGAACTGATCACGTGGTTGATGATACACTGATCACGTAGCTGTTCATGCACTGATCACGTGGCTGATCATAGACTAATCAAGTTACTGATAATGCACTGATCACGTGCCTGATTATGCACTGATCACGAAGCTTATCGTACACTGACTGTGCATGCATTAATCACATGGCTGATAATGCACTGATCACGTGGATGATCATGCACTGATCACGTGGCTGATCATACACTGCTCATGTGACTGAGCATGCATTGATCACGTAGCTATCATGCATTGATCCCTTGTCTGTCATGCACTGAACACATGGTTGACCATACACTGATCACGTGACTGCACATGCACTGATGAAGTGACTGA
>NW_011453617.1:4534-5068 GCF_000754665.1 Bison bison bison | reverse complement strand
GTCGGTCTTCGGCGCCCGCCGCCTCCCAACCCCCGCGGCCCAGGGGCCTCTGAACCTCCTGCGGGCCTAGACGCAGCGAAACTTGAGCGCCCAACTTGCCCGGCACCTGTCCGGTGCCCAAACCCACCAGGGAGGCGCGGTCGACCGGAACGCCTCAGCCATTCCCCTTCGCACTACCGAGGCCCCCCCTTTGCCCCCACGCCAAGCCCTCGAACTTCCTGAGAGAGCAGACGAGCCACAGGCAGGCACACAGACAGACACACAGACACTCGCACGCACCCACGCCAAGGGAGACAGCTGGCCTGCGCAAGCTCCTCAGCCAGAGCCAGAGCGCCTGGGAGAGGCCGGGGCCAGAGGAACGGGCCGGCGGCTGGCTGTCAGGAGATACAGAGGCAGAAATACATGAAGATTCCGAGACAGACTCCAAGACGGCAAGAGGAGATACACACACACACACACACACACACACACACACACACACTTGAGTGTGGTCTTTGGAAATACTTGTGTTCGTAGTTGCTGGGTTGAGCCCAA
>NW_011453617.1:0-305 GCF_000754665.1 Bison bison bison | reverse complement strand
TCACTCAATTCTCATAGCGTCGTGTGCAGGGGGACTTCTTCATTCTCTTGGTCTCTTTCTTCTTGCGATTGTTTGACCTTTCTGTGGCCCCAGTGAAACAGATCACTATTTCTGTGATGCATATCTTTTGTTGAAACTAGCCTGCACTGATACTCACAAAATTGGCTTTTTTGTCATTGCCAATTCTGGCTTGATGGGACTGGTGCTCTTTGTGGTTTTGATGGCCTCCTACACTTTGATTCTGTATAATGTGTGCACATATTCTGCAGAAAGCCACCATAAAGCACTTTCCACCTGTAGTTCCC
>NW_011453616.1:0-1193 GCF_000754665.1 Bison bison bison | reverse complement strand
CCCCTGGAGGCATTTCTTATTCCCCTTTCTGTCTTTTCTCCACCATGAGGGGCCCCATTTATAGTTTTTAACAATGTAGTTTAACAACAGGCTCCTTCAATATATTCTATACTTTTTTCCTTCTTATATATATATATTTTTAACCTATCTATCCTTCAGTTCACTGATCCTCTCTGCAGCTACGTCCAATTTGATGTTAAGCCCAGAGACTGAGTTCTTAAATTCAGTCACTGTTACTTGAAAGTTCTAGAATCGGTTTTGATTCTCAGACGTTTTTCCTTTTGTCAAGTATATTTTTGAACTGGTGAAGTTTGCATCTGATACCTCTAGCATACCTCTGATATGCTGATATACATTTGATACCTCTGGATCTGTTTCAGTTCTTTTTCTCTTTCCTGTTTGTTGTTACACCCTTTTTGCTTTTTTTGGTTGCATGTTGGACATTATCTATGGAAAACCCTAGAGTTTCTGGTGATGCTGTCTTCTCCAGAGGTTCCTCTGAGGCAGACCTCTAGTGGGGACAGAGCTGTCTGTTCACTCAGGGCCTGAGTGACTTGAGGCTGGGGTGTCCTTGTAAGCTGAGTCTCAGCAGCCTTCACCCACCTTCCCCCCGACCGCAGGGAGGAGCCCTCCTGCGTGTCCGTCTGGAAGCCTGGGGTGCCTCCCATGGCCTCCCCCGCCCCCTTCTCGCCCAGTCCTGAAGCCCACCATCTGTCTCCCGAGCACCATGAGGTGATTGATACTCAGCGCTCAGCCGGTTTGGGCAGAGTGTTGGGTATGTTTTCTGTACCTCCCTTTTCTTGGGGAGCTTAGTCTCTAACATCCGGACTGACTTATCAGGCCTGAGCTCGAATTTTTGTCTTCCCAGCCCAAGGAACCATCCAGAGCTGTGTTAGCCAGTACCCTCTGCTTGACTTTTTCCCTGCCTTTTCTTCCCAGAGTCAGCTTTGTTCAGATGCCCCGAGGGAAGGAGTGGCCCTCTCAGTGTCCAGCTCCCTCACTGGGCTTTTTTGAAATCTTGGATTGTGGCTGCCTAAGGACCTCTTTTTAAAATGTATTTAGCTTCTGTAGCTCTTGGTAGGCTGACCCACAAGCTGCCTGCGTCTGTAACTGCAAGTGGGGAAGCCCTGGGTGTCTTCTCTCATCTGAAGCCACATGTAAAATTCACAGTGATTATATTGATCATCTTTGAT
>NW_011453615.1:0-799 GCF_000754665.1 Bison bison bison | reverse complement strand
ATGATCAGCACCATTAAGTCACTTGATCACTACATGATAGTCATGTGATCAGTCCATGCTCAGTCACGGTATCAGTGCATGATCAGCCACGTGATCAATGCATGATAAGCCAGGTGATCAGTGCATGATCAATTACGTGATCAGTGCATGAGCAGTCACTTGACCAGTACTTGGTAGCTACGTGATCATTGCATGATCAGCCACGTGAGCAGTGCATGAGAGCCCTGTGATCCATGCATGATCAGTAACGTGACTAGAACAGGGTAGCTAATTGGTCATTGCATGATCAGCCATGTAATCAGTGCATGAGAGCCACGTGATCAGTGCATGATCAGTCACGTGATCACTGCATGAACAGTCATGTGATCAGTGCACGATCAGTCACGTGACCAGTACTTGGTAGCTACGTGATCATTGCATGATCAGCCACGTGATCAGTGCATGCACAGTCACCTGATCAGTGTATGATCAGCTTCGTGATCAGTGCATGATAGTCACGTGATCAGTGCATGATCAGTCACGTGATATGTGTATGATCGGCCACGTGATCAGTGCATGATGAACCACGTGACTAGTGCAGGATCAATTACGTGATCAGTGCATGATCAGTCACGTGACCAGAACATGGTTGCTAAGTGATCATTGCATGATCAGTCACGTGATCAGTGCATGATCGGTCATGTAATCTGTGCATGACCTGGCTCGTGATCAGTGTGTGACCAGACAAGTAATCAGTGCATGATAGCCACGTGATCAGTGCATGATCAGTCACGTGGCTATCATGCACTGATTACTTGTC
>NW_011453614.1:0-4669 GCF_000754665.1 Bison bison bison | reverse complement strand
GATCACGTGGCTGATGATGCACTAATCACGTTGCTGATCCTGAACTGATCAGTTGGCTGAGCATGCAGTGATCACGTGTCTGAATGGCTCTCATCATGTGACTGATCATGTGCTGATCATTTTTCTATCATGCACTGATGATGTGCCTCAGGAGGCAATAATCCAAGAGCTGAGCAGGCACGAATCACGCAATCAGCAGGCAATAATCTTGGACCTCAGTTGTGACGAATCACGTTGCTCAGCTGGCAATAATCAAGCAGCTGAGCAGGCAGGAATCTCACGGCTCAGGTGGCCAATTTCAAGCGGATGAGCAGGCAGGAATCACGCAGCTCAGCTGGCAATTATCAAGCAGATGAGCAGACAGATATCACGCAGCTCAGCTGGCAATTTTCAAGCAGATGAGCAGGCAGGAATCACGCAGCTCAGCTGGCAAATATCAAGCACAAGAGCAGGCAGGAATCACGCAGCTCAGCTGGAAATAAGCAAGCAGATGACCGACCATCAATCACGCAGCTCAGCTGGCAATTGCCAAGCAGCTGAGCAGGCAGGAAACACTCACTCAGCTGGCAATAGTCAAGCAGATGAGCAGGCAGGAATCACGCAACTCAGTAGGCCCAGATCACGTGACTGAGCACGCACTATTCACGTGGTTGACATTACACTCATCACGTGACTGATCATGCACTGATCACATGGCTATTATTCACTGATCACTTGACTGTGCATGCACTGATGAATTGGATTATCATACACTGATCATGTAACTGATCATGCACTGATCACGTGGCTATCATTCACTGATCACGTGGGTGATCATGCACTGTTCACGTAGCTATTATGCACTGATCACGTGACTGCGCATGCAGTCATCACGTGGATATCATACACTGGTCACGTGACATATCCTGCACAGATGACATGACTGATCATGCACTGATCACGTGGCTATCATGCACTGATCACGTGGCTGTTCATACACTGATCAGATGGCTATCAAGCACTGATCACGTGGCTGATCCTGCACTGATCACGTGGCTGATCATACACTGATCAGTTGGCTATCAAGCACTGATCACGTGGCTGATCCTGCACTGATCACGTGGCTAATCATACACTGATCAAGTAACTGATCATCCACTGATTACGTGGCTATCATGCACTGATAACGTGACTGATCATGCACTTATCTCGTGGCTATCATGCACTGATCACGTGAATGTGAATGAACTGATCACCTAACTGATCATGCACTGATTATGTGGCTCTCATACACTTAACACTTGGCTATCATGCACTGATCACTGGAGTGCGCAGGCCCTGATCACATGGATGAACATACACTGATCACATGACTGATCATGCACTGATCACATGACTAAACATGCACTGATTCCGTGGCTATCATGCACTGATCACGAGGTCGATCATACACTGATCACCTAACTGATGATGCACTGATCACGTGTCTGATCCTGCACTGATCACGTAGCTATAATGCACTGATCACGTGACTGCATGCACTGGTCACGTGAATATTATACACTGATCAGGTGACAGATCATGCACTGATCAGGTGGCTATCTTGCACTGATCACCGTACTTATCATGCACTGATCACGTGGCTATCATGCACTGATCACGTGGCTATCATGCACTGATCACGTGACTGCGCATCCACTGATCACGTAACTGATCATGCACTGATCACGTGGCATTCATGCACTGATCACATGACAGGGCATGCACTGATCACATGGATGATCATACACTGATCACGTGACTGATCATGCACTTATCACGTGGCTATCATGCACTGATCACGTGGCATTCATACACTGATCACTTGACTGATCATGCACAGATCACGTTGCTATCATGCAGTGATCATGTGGCTGATCATGAACTGATCACATGCCTGTTCATGCACTTATCACTTGACTATCATGCACTGATCACTAGACTGTGCATGCACTGATGATGTAACTGATCACGCTCTGATCAGGTGGCTATCATGCACTGATTCCGTGGCTTATCCTGCACTGGTCAGGTGACTGAACATGCACTGATCACTTAGCTATCATGCACTGATCATGTGACTGTGCATGCACTGATCTCGTGACTGATTATGCACTGATCACATGGCTATCATGAAATGATCACGGGGCTGATCATACACTGATCACATAACTGATCATGCACTTATCACGTGACTGCACATGCACTGGTCACATGAATATTATACACTAATCACTTGACAGGGCATGCACTGATCACATGGATGATCATACACTGATCATGTGACTAATCATGCTCTAATCACGTGACAGATCATGCACTGATGACGTGACTGATCATGCACTGATCAGGTGGCTATCATGCACTGATAACGTGGCTGTCATGCAGTGATCACGTGACAGTTCATTCACTGATCACGTGTCTCATCATGCACTGATCATGTGGCTATCATGCACTGATCATGTGACCACACATGCACTGATCATGTGACTGATCATGCACTGATCACGTGACTGATCATGCACTGATCAAGTGGCTATCATGCACTGATCACTTGGCTATCATTCAGTGATCAAGTGGCTGATCATACACTGATCACGTGGCTGAGAGGCACTGATCACGTCACTATCATGCACTGATTAAATGACTGATCATGCACTGATCACGTGGCTATCATGCACTGATCAGAAGGCAATCATTCACTTTTCACGTGGCTGATCATGCACTGATCACGTGGCTGATCATGCACTGATCACGTGAATGATCATGCACTTATCACGTCACTGATCATACACTGATCAGGTGGCTATCATGCACGGATCAGGTGGCTATCGTGAACAGACCAGGTGGCTATCATTCACTAATCACGTGACTGTTCATGCACTGATCACGTGACTGATTATGCACTGATCACGTGGCTATCATGCACGGATCACGTGATTGATCATGCACAGATCACGTGGCTATCATGCACGGATCACGTGACTGTGCATGCACTGATCACATGACTAATCATGCACTGATCTGGAGACTGATCATGCACTGATCACATGGCTATCATGCAATGATCACGCGGCTGTTCATACACTGGTCACGTAAGTGATCATGCACTGATCACGTAGCTATAATGCACTTATCACGTGACTGCACATGCACTGGTCACATGAATATTATACACTAATCCCGTGACAGATCATGCACTGATGACCTGGCTGATCATGCACTGATCAAGTGGCTGTCATGCACTGATCACTTGGCTATCATGCACTGATCAAGTGGCTGATGATGCACTGATCACTTGGTTATCATGCACTAATCACGTGACTGTGCATGCACTGATCACGTGGATGATCATGCACTGATCACATGGCTGATCATGCACGAATCTCATGGCTGATCATGAACTGATCATGTGACTGAGCAGGCAATGATCACCCATCTGAATGTCGCTGATCATGTGACTGATCATGCGCTGATCACGAGGCTGTTATTCACTGATCACATGGCTATCATGCACTGATCAAGCGCCTGATCATACACTGATCACGTCACTGATCATGCACTGATCACGTGGCTGTCATACACTGATCACGTGAACGATCATGCACTGATCACCTGGCTATCATGCACTGATCACGTGGCTCTCATGCACTGATCATGCGCCTGATCATACACTGATCACGTCACTGATCATGCACTGATCACGTGGCTCTCATGCACTAATCACTTGACTGTGGATGCACTGATCACGTAGCTATCATGCACTGATCACGTGGCTGATCATACACTGATCACGTGACTGATCATGCAGTGATCCCGTGGCTATCATGCACTAATCAGGTGACTGCCCATGCACTGATCACGTGGTTGATCATACACTGATCACGTGACTGATAATTCACTGATCAGGTGGCTCTCATGCACTGATCAGGTGGCTGATCATACACTGATCATGGGACTGATCATGCACTGATCACGTGGCTATCATGCACAGATCACGTGACTGATTATGCACTGCTCACGTGACTGATCATGCACTGATTACCTGGCTAGCATGCATTGATCATGTGGCTGCACATGCACTGCTCACGTGACTGATCAGGCACTGATTACCTGGCTATCATGCACTGATCACGTGGCTGATCATGCAGTGATCATGTGACTGATCATGCACTGATCATGTAGCTATCATGCACTGATCATGTGACTGCACATGCACTGTTCACGTGACTCATCATGCACTGATCACGTAGCTATCATGCACTGATCATGTGATTGCACATGCACTGCTCACGTGACTGATCAGGCACTGATTACCTGGCTATCACGCACTGATCACGTGGCTGATCATGCAGTGATCATGTGACTGATCATGCACTGCTCATGTAGCTATCATGCACTGATCATGTGACTGCACATGCACTGTTCACGTGACTCATCATGCACTGATCACGTAGCTATCATGCACTGATCATGTGATTGCACATGCACTGCTCACGTGACTGATCAGGCACTGATTACCTGGCTATCACGCACTGATCACGTGGCTGATCATGCAGTGATCATGTGACTGATCATGCACTGCTCATGTAGCTATCATGCACTGATCATGTGACTGCACATGCACTGTTCACGTGACTCATCATGCACTGAT
>NW_011453613.1:0-772 GCF_000754665.1 Bison bison bison | reverse complement strand
TGTGTGTGTGTATGTGTGTGTATGTGCTGTTCTCAGCCCTGTACGCTGGCGAATGTGTACAATTTGTGTCTGTGTGTGTGGGGGGAGTGCTGATCTCAGCCCTGTGGTCTGGCAACTATGAAACCGGCTTGAGTGTGTGTGTGTGTGTGTGTGCTGTTCTCAGCCCTGTGCCCTGGTGACAGTGCAACTGGTTTGTGACTGTGTGTGTGTGCCATTTTCAGCCCTGTGCCCTGGCGACTGTGCAACGGTTTGTTCATTTGTGTATGTGTGTGTTTGTGTGTGCCATTCTCAGCCCTGTGCTCTGGCGACAGTGCAACTAGTTTGTCTGTGTGTGTGTATGTGTGTGTATGTGCTGTTCTCAGCCCTGTACGCTGGCGAATGTGTACAATTTGTGTCTGTGTGTGTGGGGGGAGTGCTGATCTCAGCCCTGTGGTCTGGCAACTATGAAACCGGCTTGAGTGTGTGTGTGTGTGTGTGTGTGTGTGTGCTGTTCTCAGCCCTGTGCCCTGGTGACAGTGCAACCGGTTTGTGTGTGTGTTTGTGTGTGTGAGTGTGTGCCGTTCTTAGCCCTGTGCCTGGTGACTGTGCAACCGGTGTGTGTGTATGTGTGTGCTGTTCTCAGCCCTGTGCTCTGGTAACGGTTCAACCAGTTTGTGTGTGTGTGAGAGTGTGTGCCATACTCAGCCCTGTGCCCTGGCAACTGTGCAACAGGTTTGTTTGTGTGTGTGTGTGAATTCTCAGTCTTGTGTCCTGGAGACTGTGCAACCATTTT
>NW_011453612.1:3548-4682 GCF_000754665.1 Bison bison bison | reverse complement strand
AACCCCATGGACTGTAGCCTGCCTAGCTCCTCTGTCCATGGGATTTCCCAGGCAAGAATACTGAAGTTGGTTGCCATTTCCATCTCCAATACATATACATATAACTTTTTGGATTTGGGTTTCCTTCCCATTTAGGTTACCACAGAGCATTGAGTAGAGTTCCCTGTGCTATACAAGTAGGTTCTCATTAGTTATCTATTTTATACATAGTAGAGTATATATGTCAATCTCAATCTCCCAATTCATCCCACCCCCTTCCCCTCTTTGTATCCATATGTTTGTTCTCTATATCTGTGTCTCTATTTCTGCTTTGCAAATAAGTTCATCTGCATCAGTTTTCTAGATTCCACATATAAGTGATATACAGTATTTGTTTTTCTCGTTCTGACTTGCTTCACTCTGTATGACAGTGTCTAGATCCATCCATGTTTCTTCAAATAGCACATTTCGTTCCTTTTTATGTCAACAGCCAATTCTGTATCTAGCAAATACAACCTTCGGGAAAGAAAGTGAAATAAATATATTCTCAGATGAAGGAAATCTAAGAGAGTTGGTTGCCAACAGATCTACCTTTAAAGAATGGCTAAAGGAAATTCATTAACCAGAAAGGAAATTATAACACAACAAGGATGGGTCTTTAGGAAAGAAGAGCGATAAAGTGAGTAAAAGTTAAGGCAAATAGAATACTCCTCATGAATTTTTTAAGATCATGTTTCATCGTTAAAGCAAAAACTGTACCATCATGTGATGTGAGTTCAATGTGCACAGAGGCAATACTTAAGCTATTTCTATTTAAATGTGGGAGGATAGAGGAACCAAAATGGAAGCAAAATTTTTCTACTTAATGAAGTGATTGAAATGATGATACCAGTAAACCGGGATATGTACACATGTATATTGCATTGAAAACTATAAAATAAATCAATGAAATAAACTATATGAAGAGCTATATTCAAAAGCACTATACATAAATAAAAATGGAATTTCCAAAAAATGCTTAGGTGTCCTACAAGAAAGCAAGAAAAGGAAAACAGAGGAATGAGAAACAGAAAACAAATAATAAAGCAGCAGACTTAAGCTTAAATATGACATAATTACTTTAAATGTAAATGGTGTAGGAATAACAATTAAAAG
>NW_011453612.1:0-309 GCF_000754665.1 Bison bison bison | reverse complement strand
ATCCCTAATAGTTCCAAACTGGAAGCCCTGGTGTCCTTCTTGGGTAGGAGGGATACAAATTCTGGTGCAACCATGCGAAGGAATACTAACTTAGCAATAAAAGCAGTGAACTATTGACACTTGACATTTCCAGCAACTTGGATGACTCTCCAAAGAAGAATGAGAAAAAAAATCCCAGACTGAGTGAAAAAGCCAATCTCCAAAGTAAAAGAAAGAAAAAAAAAAAAAAAAACCCAATCCCAAAAAGTTACATCCTATAAGATTCCATTTTTACAACATTCTCAAAAAGACTAAATTATAGAAATAGAC
>NW_011453611.1:0-6035 GCF_000754665.1 Bison bison bison | reverse complement strand
TCTCAGATATTGCTTTTTTTATCCTTCTCTTAGAAAACTGGTATCATTAGATAGATAGATAGATAGATACCTGGTGGAAATGAGAATGGAATTCAGATTGAGTGACTTCTGACATCTCCTTCAGGCCCAGCATATGTTATGGACATCTTGCAAATGTATGCTGAACTGGGACTAGAACGCAGATGTATGTCTGACAGGAAAGCCAAATGTTTCAAGCTCTCTATCTAAAGTGATTTCCTTAAATTTTTATATAGAAATATTTTTCCTCTAATGCATGTACCCTGGTAAGTTTCTAGTGTTTTCTCTAATGTTTATTCATTAATTTATTGGATTGAAGGGTTCAGGTGTCTGAGGTGGAGATTAAAATTTTGCCTCTGAGGATGAAATTTTGCAGTATCTAGTTGGTGTAGAAAACTGCTGTCAACCATAAAGACTTGAGGTACTTTTGGTCTCTATGACAACCAGACTATACCATCTTACCCTGGGAGGGGAAAAATTTAACTTGATGTTTACAGGCAGGAAGTGTGTGATACTTGCATCAAAATAATTTGGTTGTCTACCATCACTGTGAGCATGTGTGTATGTGAGGGTATTGGAGAGGAGTTGAATATATGATTGCAAATGTAAGGTCTGATCAAAGAAGTTGTCAGAGCCACTGGTAGCCTCTGCTGAGAGGCTGAGTCACCAGTTAATCCATCCCCTCCCCTGTTTCTGTGTCCTCAGATGACACACCATAGTGTGAGGGCTCTGTGATCTTGGATTCTGTAGAGACAAAATTTGTAAACCCTTTTGATTATACACCCCTCTCCAATAAATATTTTTGCAGTATTGTGGAAAAGACCCTGATACTAGGAAAGATTGGGGGCAGGAGGAGAAGGGTTGGACACAGGATGAGATGGTTGGATGGCATCCCTGACTCAACAGAGATGGGTTTGGGTGAACTCTGGGAGTTGGTAATGGACAGGGAGGCCTGGCCTGCTGCAGTTCATGGGGTCACAAAGAGTTGGACATGACTGAGCGACTGAACTGAACTGAACTGAAAAGATGTGTAATATGTCTACATATATTGAGGAAATTTGGGGAAGGTAAATTATAAATGCACAAGTTTTGAAGCAAATGAATTGTGAGATACAATGAATATATTGGAAACATTAATACATTTTTTCCTGGTCTCCAATGGATCATTTACATACATCCTAGGTATCTGAATACCACTTAGGAAATTACTACGCCAAAGGAAAGCTTTTAAGTTATTGCCATGCAGTGCTAAATTGCTTCAGTCGTGTCCAACTCTGCCACTCTATGGACTGTAGCCCACCAGGCTCCTCTGTCCATGGGATTCTCCAGGCAAAAATACTGGAGTGGGTTGCTGTGCCCTCCTCTAGGGATCTTCCCAGCCCAGGGATCAAACCCACGTGTACTGCGGCTCCTGCATTATAGGTAGAATGTTTACGGCTGACCCACCAGGGAAGCCCCTTAACTTATTACATCACTAGTTAAATACTATAAATGGCTCCCCATTGCTACATGCATAAGGGACAAACTCCTTAATAAAACTTCTGGTCTCTGGTTGAATTCTGATTGCGATTTTTTTTGATGCAGCAGTTTTTTCCCACATTCATTAATTATGTTTCAAAAGAAAGGCAGATTAGTTTAAGTTCTTGTTTCTTTTGCATGAAATATGCTTTAGTAAGCAGTTGGAATAAAGTATATTTAAATCTCTTAGCTTCACATTTCTGACTCTGCTCTGTGACACTGAGGCATGTCACTGCTAACCCTGTTTCTGATTTTCTACCTTGTTCACTGTCAGCCTGTGCTCATGGTAGAGGGAGCCACATGATGACTTGTATCGGGAGGAAGGGAAGCAAGTAAGCCACACTTCTGTTCCTGGAATGAACTCTATTTGATCATAGCATATTATTCTTGTTATATATTGTAGGCTTATTCTGCTGAAGTGTGTTTTTTTAAAAAACTTTTTATTTTATATTGGAGTATGTGTGTGTGCATGCTTAGTTGTGTCTGACTCTTTGCAACCCCATGGACTATAACCCTCAAGGCTCCTCTGTCCATGGAATTCTCCAGGCAAGAATACTGGAGTGGGTAGCCATTCCTTTCCCCAGGGGATCTTCCTGACCAGGGATTGAACCCTGGTCTTCTGCATTGCAGGCAGATTCTTTACTACTGAACCACCTGGGAAGCCCCATATTGGCATATAGCTGATTAACAATATTGTGATAGTTTCAGGTGGACAGCAAAAGGACTCAGCCATACATATACATATATCCATTCTCCTCCATAGAATATGTTTAAATTAATGAGTTATATCAGACTGAAATTTTCATTTCATGTCATGACTTTTGTTATCTGATTTCATGGTAATGCTGGCCTCATTTAATGAGTTGAGAATTGGGAAATCTCTGGCAGCCCAGTGGTTAGGACTCAGCGATTTCACTGCTGAGGGCCCTGGTTCAGTCCTTGGTTGGGAATCTAAGATTCCACAAGCTGTGCAGAGTGGGGAAAAAATTGAGGATTGTTCCCACCTCTTATTTTTCCTCAGGAATAGTTTATGTAGAAAAACTGTTCATTTCCTTCTGTTTCTACATATGATGGAGAAACAGGGACCTATTAGTGTCCTGTTAACTGATATAAAAAAATTACCACAATTTTAGTGGTTTAAAACAACACACATTTATTGTCTAACAGTTCTGGAGGTCAGAAGTCTGAAATGGGTTTGTCTGGGACGAAATCAAGGTATCAGTGGTGGCCACGCTCCTCCAAGGTATCAGTGGTGACCATGCTCCTCCAAGGTATCAGTGGTGGCCATGCTCTAGAAAGAATCTGTTTCCTTGTCTTTTCCAGTTCCTAGAGCTGCATATTTTACCTTCCTTTTCTTATGGCCTCTTTTCCCATCTTTAAAGCCATCCAGAAAGTATCTTCAAACCTCTATTTCCATTGTCACATCACCTTGTCTCTTACAAGGACACTTCCTTACAAAGACACTGGGCCAACTCAGGTATTGCAGGATATCTGCAATATCCTGAAAAATCTCCCCACTCAAGATCCTTAACTTAATTACATCTTTGAAGTCCTTTTTGCAATACAAGGTAATATATTCACAGATTCTGGGGGTTAGGATGTAGAAGTCTTTGGGTGTCTATAATTCAACCTACCACAAGTTCCTATGAAACAACCAAAATATCAGAAAAAAATATGAAATAATGGTTTTCAGCACACTGAACAAAAAGAAACAAAATAAGAGACTGGAAACAAATCAAAGCTAGCATCATACTCACTAGTGAAAGACTAAAATCTTTCCTCTTAAAAATCAAAAGCAGATGAGGATCCTTGCTCTTTCCACTTCTATTTAATAATGTGCTGGGGGTTTTAGGTCAATTAGCCAAGAAAAAGAAATAAAAGGCATGCATACTGAAAAGGAAGAAATAAAACTATTTCTATTTGCAGAAGACAAGGTCTTACATATATATGATTGAGTGTGTGCTCATATGCATACATGCTAAGTTACCTGATTTCTGACAAATGTGACACTTAAGTACAGTGAGGGAGCAGTGGTCTTTTTTTTGGTCAGTTGAATATCCACTTCAAAAAATTAATAGACTTTTTTTCAAACTATGAATGAAAGTCAGCTGGATATGTTTGCATATATAAATGCGAAAGGTAAAAAATAATTTAAAGAAAACATAGGGAATATCTTCATGATTTTGAAGTAGGCAACATTTTCTGTAACAGGTCACAGCAGAAGTAAAATGCTAGCAATAAAGAAAAAAGACTGTATAAAACTTAACATTTGTTCAGCAAAAGGCATCATTAAGAAAGAGAAAAGCAATGGACCAAAAAAAAAAAAAAACCCAAACCACTGTTTCCTCACTGTACTTAAGTGTCACATTTTTCAGAAATAAGGTAACTTAACATGTATGTATATGCACATACACACATTTAATCATATATATAAATATAAGACCATGTCTTCTGCAAATTGAAATAGTTTTATTTCTTCCTTTTCAACATGCATGCCTTTTATTTCTTTTTCTTGGCTACTCGACCTAAAACCCCCAGCACATTATTAAATAGAAGAATGGGACTGTTTATTTGTGTTACATGTGTCCCGCAAAGGAATTATATCCAGAATACATTAAAAATTCCTATAAATTGATAAATAAAGGCAAACCATCCATTAGAAAAAATGGGAAAAGACAAACAGGTACTTCAGAAAAAATGGCTAATACAAATGACTAATAAACAAATGAAAAGGATTTCAACCTCATTATTCATGAAGATCTGGGAAATGAATATTAAAGCATACTGTGACGCTTTTACTTTCACACTTGAATAGGTAAAATGAAAAATGATAGAAATATCATGTTTTTGTGAGAATGTGAAGCAAGTGACGCAAATGAAAGTTGATACAACCACTTTGGAAATTTATTTGGCAACACCAATATATGTGAATGTATACATAACCTATGATGCAACAGTTTCACTCCTATTTATCCAACAGAATTATATGCATATATGCACCAAAACACACATATGAGTGTTCACATCAACACTATTCACAGTAGGCAAAAATATTTTAACTCTCCAAATGCATATGAAAAATAGAATTTCTAGATAAATTGTGGTATATTCACATCAGAGAATAACATGGAGCAATGAAAATGAACAAGCTACAACTACTCACACAAAAAAATTAGATGACTCTTACAAAAGCAGCAGAGATCAGTCACAAAAGAGTGTACAGTAAAACCCGTTTTAAAGCTCAAAAATAGGGAAAACTAATCCATGAAGATAGAAGTCAGATTCGTGTTTGCTCTTGGAAGGTTTAGTAACTTGAAGCAGACATGAGAGGGGACTCTAGGATGTGGCAATGCGCTGTTTCTTTTTCTGAGTGCTGCTATACCGACGTGGTCACATTGTGAAAAACCATTGAGCTACATATGCACTTGTGGTTTGTTCACTGTTTTTCTGTAGGTTGTACTTCAATAAAAATTACTACAAATATGACTTCCCTGCTGGTTCAGTGTTTAAGAATCCACCTTGCAATGCAGAGGACACTGGTTCTGGACTGGGAAGATCCCTGGTCTGGAAATATCCCACATGTTTTGAAGCAACAAAGCCCATGTGCCACAACTACTGAGGTTGTGCTCTGGAGCTGGAGAGCTGCAACTACTGAGCCCGAGTGCCCAAAAGTCTGTGTTCTGCAACAAGAGAAGCCACCACAAGGAGAAGCCCATGCACCACAGCTAGAGAGTAGTCCCCTCTCGCTGCAACTAGAAAAAGCCTGCTTGCAGCAATGATGACCCAGCACAGTCTAAATAAATATATAATTTTAAAAAATCACTAAAAATAGAAATGAGGAGATAAAAAACACAGACTGGGGTCAGCCAATTATGAACCCTAAATCCTTGTCAAATCTAAAAGGCTTCTGTGGCCAGGCTTAAAGAGATCCTTATCTGGCCACAGCAGGGCAGACTGTGCTGAAAACCAGGGTCAGCAGCTACCAGTAAGAGAAGTAGAGCTGTCAAATGGCATGGGGTGCATAACTTGAACAGATCGTCTATGTCCAAATCATGGCCTTCATGAAAAATAGTAAGACCTTAAGACCTTAAATAGGGAGATTTGCATGCAAGTGTGGGAAATAAAACCCACTGACCCAAACCCAAGGAATGGACTTAGAGACACAAGGTGCAGTGGGAAGCGAGGCCTTACTAACAGTCTTGCAAGATTGGGTGTCTGATGGGTAGGCACATCCAGAGTCATTACAAGGAGCAATTTATCTTCTCAGCACCCAAGTCCTTCCCCCAGTTCATCATTTGCTGAGTATTATGGGTTAACAAAAGCAGAGACATTACTTTGCCAACAAAGGTCTGTCTAGTCAAGGCTACGGTTTTTCCAGTGGTCATGTATGGATGTGAAAGTTGAACTGTGAAGAAAGCTGAGCGCAGAAGAATTGATGCTTTTGAACTGTGGTGTGGGAGAAGACTCTTGAGAGTCCCTTGGACTGCAAGGAGATCCAA
>NW_011453610.1:9689-10072 GCF_000754665.1 Bison bison bison | reverse complement strand
GGGAGAGCTCACGCCAATAAGTATTCCCCAGAACTACCACGGCCATTGTCTTTGTCTTCAAAGACAAAGATGTGAGCCA
The DNA here is from genome assembly GCF_000754665.1 of Bison bison bison. Lineage (NCBI taxonomy): Eukaryota > Metazoa > Chordata > Mammalia > Artiodactyla > Bovidae > Bison > Bison bison. The sequence goes on along the minus strand of NW_011453610.1, from coordinate 9,993 downwards.
CATCTGCCCCTGGCCTCTGAAGGAGACCCTCCAATACTAGCAGGTAGGTCTGGCCCAGGTTCTATCTGATTTTTCCCCTGAGTCCTGGGGCACATACGATCTTGTGTGCAACCCTCCAAGAGCGGAGTTTCTGTTTCCCCTAGTCCTGTGGAATTTCTGTGACCAAATCCCACTGGCCTTCAAAGCCATATTCTCTGGGTGATCCTCCACCTGTTTCCAGATTCCCAGCTTGGAGAGCCTAGCACTGAGCTCACAACCTTCACTACTATGGGAGAACTTCTGTGACATCATTATTTTCCAGTTT
>NW_011453610.1:4825-5173 GCF_000754665.1 Bison bison bison | reverse complement strand
AAAAGACTCTGATAGGGCCATAACTCCTGCCATGGAGGCAGTTTGTGTCCCTGAACACTCGGTGCTGCCAGTGTCCCTGCAAGCCAAGCAGTTGCATCACCTTCACGGTCAACTCTCACTGGGGCAGAGCTGCCACAGGCAAAAAAAAAAAAAAAAAAGTCTTGTGTTTATGTAGGCAGGGTCACTTCGGTCCTGTCCAGCTCTTTGCGACCTGTCAGACTTCTCTGTTAGAGAGGGGGTTCTCCAGGCAAGAATACTGGAGTGTATTGGCCAATACAGGTTGCCATAGCCTTCTAGAGCATTATATGTCCTGCTGCCCTAGACGCCAACCCCTCAGAGTACATGGCT
>NW_011453610.1:0-311 GCF_000754665.1 Bison bison bison | reverse complement strand
CATTGCAGCCAAATGCAGAAGAATACACTTTTTCTAGTGTACAAGGAACATTGTCCAGGATACACCATATGTTGGGTCACAAATCAAACCTCAGTAAATTTAAGAAAATTGAAATCATATCAAGCATCTTCTCTGGCCACTATGCTATGAGACTAGATATTAATTACAAGAAAAAAACTGTAAGAAACACAAACACATGGAGACTAAACAACAGGTTTCTAAATAACCAACAGATTACTGAAGAAATCAAAAGGGAAATAAAAAAGTTTCTAGAAACAAATGGCAATGAAAACATGACAACTCAAAACCTA
>NW_011453609.1:0-5016 GCF_000754665.1 Bison bison bison | reverse complement strand
AGGTTTGTCATCCCCTTGCTGTCTAGGTTGGCCACAGCATTGTCATGGCAAAGGGGCTTGCATAACTCAGTGACGCTATGAGCCATGCTGTGCAGGACCACGGAAGACAGACAGGTCACAGTGGACAGTTCTGACAAAACCTGGTCCACTGGAGGAGGGGATGGCAAGCCACTCCAGTATTCTTGCTGTGAGAACACCATGACAGTATGACAAAAGTTATGATACTGGAAGATGAGCAGCCCAGGTCGGAAGGTGTCCAATATGCTACTGAGGAAGAGTGGAGGGAAATTACTAATAGCTCCAGAAAGGATGAAGATGCTAGGACAAAGCAGAAACAACACTCACTTGTGGATATGTTTGGTGGTGAAGGTAAAATCCAGTGCTGTAAAGAACAATATTACATAGGAACCTGGAATGTTAGGTCCATGAGTCAAGGTAAATTGGACGTGGTCAAGCAAGAAATGGCAAGGTTGAACATCCACATCTTAGGAATCAGTGAACTAAAATGCATAGGAATGGGAAAATTTAATTCAGATGACCATTATATACACTATAGTCAAGAATCCTTTAGAAGAAATGGAGTAGCCCTCCTAGTCAACAGGAGAGTCTAAAATGCAGTACTTGGGTGCAATCTCAAAAACAACAGAGGGATCTTGGTTCGTTTCCAAGGCAAACCATTCAACATCACAGTAATCCAAGCCAATGCCTCAACTACAGATGCCAAAGAAACTGAAGTCGATTGGTTCTATGAAGACCTACAAAACATTCTATAGTTAACATCAAAAAAAAAAAAATGTCCTTTTCATCATAGGGGACTGGAATGCAAAAGTAGGAAGTCAAACGGTACCTGGAGTAACAGGCAAGTTTGGCCTTGAAGTACAAAATGAAGCAGGGCAAAGGCTAACGGAGTTTTGCCAAGAGAACACACTTGTCATAGCAAGCACCCTCTTCCAACAACATAAGAAATGACTCTACGCATGAACATCACCAGGTGGTCAATATTGAAACCAGATTGATTATATTCTTTGCAGCCAAACATGGAGAAGCTCTATACGGTCAGTGAAAACAAGACATGGAGCTGACTGTGGCTCAGATCAACAGCTCCTTATTGCAACATTCAGCCTTAAACTGAAGAAAGTAGGGAAAACCACTAGGCCGTTCAGGTACGAACTAAATCTAATCCCTTATGATTACACAGTGGAGGTGACAAAGAGATTCAAGAGATTAGATCTGCTAGACAGACTGCCTGAAGAACTATGGACAGAGGTTCGTATCACTGTACAGGAATCAGTGACCAAAACCATCTCAAAGCAAAAGAAATGCAAGAAGGCAAAGTGGTTGTCTGAGGAGGCCTTACACATAGCTGAGGAAAAAAGAGAAGCAAAAAGCAAGGGAGAAAGGGAAAGATATACTCAACTGAATGCAGATTTCCAGAGAACAGCAAGGAGAGATGAGAATACTTTCTTCACTAAATAGTGCAAAGAAATAGAGGAAAACAACAGAATGGGAATGACTAGAGATCTCTTCAAGAAAACTGGAGATATCAAGGGAACATTTCATGCAAAGATGGGCACAATAAAGCACAGAAATGGTAAGGACCTAACAGCAGCAGAAGAGACTAAGAGGTGGCAAGAATACAGAGGAGAACTAAATTAAAAAGGTCTTAATGAGCTGGGTAACCATGATGCGTGTGGTCACTCACCTACAGCCAGACATCCTGCAGTGTGATGTCAAGTGGGCCTTATGAAGCATTACTACAAACAAAGCTGGTGGAGGTGATGGAATTCCAGTTGAGCTAGTTAGAATCCTAAAAGTTGATGCTGTGAAATTGCTGCACTCAACATGTCAGCAAATTTGGAAAACTCAGCAGTGGCCACAGGACTGGAAAAAGTCAGTTTTCATTCTAATCCCAAAGAAGAGCAATGCCAAAGAATGTTCAAACTACCATACAATAGTGCTCATTTCACATGGTAGTAAGGTTATGCTCAAGATCCTTCAAGCTAGGACTCAACAGTATGTGAACCGAGAACTTTCAGATGTTCAACGTTGGGTTTAGAAAAGGCAGAAGAACCAGAGGTCAAATTGCCAACATTTGTTGGATCATACAGAAAGCAAGGAAATTCCAGAAAAAATCTACTTTCTGTTTCACTGACTATGCTAACACCTTTGACTGTGTGGATCACAATAAACTATGGAAATTTCTTAAAGAGATGGGAATACCAGACCACCTTACCTGTCTCCTGAGAAACTTGGATGCAGGTCAAGAAGCAATAGTTAGAATCTTACATGGAACAACGGACTGGTTCCAAATTGGGAAAGAAGTACAACAAGGCTGTATACTGTTACCCTGCTTATTTAACTTCTATGCAGAATACATCATGTGAAATGCTGGGCTGGATGAATCACAAGCTGGAATCAAGACTAGGGGGAGAAATATCAACAATCTCAGATATGCAGATGATACCACTCTAACAGCAGAAAGTGAAGAGGAACTAAAGAGCCCCTTGATGAGGGTCAAAGAAGAGAGTGAAAAGTTGCCTTAAAACTCAACATTCAAGAAACTAAGATGATGGCATCCAGTCTTTTCACTTCATGGCAAATAGATGGGGAAAAGGTGAAGCTATGACAGATTTTATTTTCTTGGGCTCGAAAATCACTGCAGATGGTGACTGCAGCCATGAAATTAAAAGACACTTGTTCCTTTGGAGAAAAGGTATGACAAACATAGACAGTGTATTAAAAAGCAAATACATCACTTTACTGACAAAGGTCTATATGGTCAAAGCTATGGTTTTTCCAGTAGTAGTCATGTATGGATATGTGCGTTGGACCATAAAGAAGGCTGAAAGTGAAAGTGAAGTCGCTCAGTCGTGTCCGACTCTGCAGCCCCATGGACTGTAGCCCACCAGGCTCCTCTGTGCATGGGATTTTCCAGGCAAGAGTACTAGAGTGTGTTGCCATTTCCTTCTCCAGGGTATCTTCCCAACCCAGGGATTGAACCTGGGTCTCCAGCATTGCAGGCAGATGCTTTTACTATCTGAGCCACCAGGGAAACCCTAAAAGAGGGCTGAGAGCCAAATAATTGATGCTTTCAAATTGTGCTGTAGAAGACTTGAGAGTCCCTTGGACAGCAAAGAGAGCAAACCAGTCAATCCTAAAGGAAACCCTGAATATTCATTGGAAGGACTGATGCTGAAGCTGAAGCTTCCAATACTTTGGTCACCTGATGTGAAGAACGGACTCGTTGGAAAAGACCTTGATGCTGGGAAAGATTGAAGGCAGGAGAAGGGGGTTGCAGAGGATGAGATGGTTAGTTAGCATCACCAACTCAATGGACATGCATCTGAGCCAACCTCAGGAGATAGTGAAGGACAGGGAAGCCTGGTGTGCTGCAGTCCATGGGGTCACAAAGAGCTCGACACAACTTAACCACTGAACAACAACAACACAGTTCGTTATAGCTTTAAATTACTGCCAGTCATTTGTGTGGCTGATTTCCAAATAGAAGCAGCCTTTGGAAACCTAAGAATAGGCTTGTGGACAGGCAGCATAGCATCTGGACCCTCAATCTGTCTGATTTCAAATCCTGCGATCTGGAGAGGTTGCCTAACCTCTGAGTGCCTGGGCTTTCTCATCATTAAAAGCAAGGGGAAGAAAACATTCATCTCTTGGGGCCCTTATGAAACTTATATAGATTCACATTTGTCAAGCACTTGGAAGAGTGCACAATCCGTAACAAGCAGCATACTAGTATCTTTGAACCTCTGGGCACCTCATTGTCCTCATTAGTTGAGCAACTTCTAGAAATTTCTCTGCTAGGTACACTTTGAGAATGAATCAGTTGGGTACTCGGCAGGTTTTAGAGGTGACTGCTATCTTCACAGTCAATAGTTAACTATTGTTTGGGAGCTAGCAACAGGAGCTGCTACATAAACAGAGAGAACCTGTGTCAGTGTAGTGCTTAGCCAAAGATCATTAATTAAACAACCGGCCAAACAAAGACAGATGTCCAAGGACAGGTGGAATCGGGGTGCTCAGCGGCCTCCAACCTCATCCTGCAGCTCAGCTTCTTTCTGGTTAAGGTTCTCCACTCACAAAAACCCACCAGGCCTCAAATGGGACCTAATTAAACTTACAAGCTGTTGCACAGCAAAGGAAATCATAAACAAAATGAAAAGATGACATACAGAATGGGAGAAAATATTTACAAACGAAGTAACCGAGAATGGATTAATCTCCAAAATATACAAACAGCTCATGCAGTTCAAAATTAAAAAAACAAACAACCCAATCAGAAAATGGGTGGAAGATCTACATAGACATTTCTCCAAAGAAGACATAGAGATGGCTAAAAGGTACATGAAAAGATGCCTGATATCACTAATAATGAGAGAAATGCAAATCAAAAACTACAATGAGGTAGTACCTCACACTTGGCAGAACGGGCATCATCAAAAAACCTACAAACAATAAATGCTGGAGAGGGTGTAGAGAAAAGGGAACCCTCTTACACTACTGGTGGGAATGTAAATTTGTACAGCCACTATGGAAAATAGTATGGAGGTGCCTTATACGGGCTTCCCAGGTAGCTCTAGTGGCAAAGAACCTGCCCGCCAATGCAGGAGACATAAGAGGCATGGATTTAATTCCTGGGTCAGGAAGATCCCCTGGAATAGGGCATGGCAACCCACTCCAGTATTCTTGCCTGGAGAATCCCAGGGACGGGGGAGCCTGGTGGGCTGCCATCTATGGGGTAGCACAGAGTCAGACATGACTAAAGTGACTTAGCAGAAGTAGCAGCAGCCTTTAAGAAACCAAAAGTGGTATTTATCAAACACAAGGGGAGGCAGTTAGGGACTTTACCAAATAGCTATCATGGAATTCTTTCATAAAGCTTTTTTGCATCATTTTACAACTCGCATTTTTCTTATTACAAAAGAAAACATGTTCTGTATAGAAATTCTAGAAACTAAAGATAAATCAAAATTTAAAAGATAAAAATATTCTCCAACCATA
>NW_011453608.1:3772-3958 GCF_000754665.1 Bison bison bison | reverse complement strand
CTTTACAGACAAGCAAAAGCTGAGAGAATTCAGCACTACCAAACCAGCTCTCCAACAAATGCTAAAGGACCATCTCTAGATAGGAAACACAGAAAGATTGTATAAAATCGAATCAAGAGCCTTCAGAATGGGAGAAAATAATAGCAAATGAAGCAACCGACAAACAACTAATCTCAAAAATATACA
>NW_011453608.1:0-314 GCF_000754665.1 Bison bison bison | reverse complement strand
TAAACCCAAGGTGAAACACCCCAAGACACATATTAATCAAATTAACAAAGATCAAACACAAAGAACAATAATTAAAAGCAGCAAGGAATAAAAAACAAATAACACACAAGGGGATTCCCAGAAGGATAACAGCTGATCTTTCAATAGAAACTCTTCAGGCCAGAAGGGAATGGCAGGACATACTTACAGGGATGAAAGAGAAAAACCTACAACCCAGATTACTGTACCCATCAAGGATCTCATTTAAATATGAAGGAGAAATCAAAAGCTTTACAGACAAGCAAAAGCTGAGAGAATTCAGCACTACCAAACCA
>NW_011453607.1:4730-5015 GCF_000754665.1 Bison bison bison | reverse complement strand
GGTCGCAAAGAGTCGGACATGACTGAGCAACTGAACTGAACTGAAATGTGAGGTGACAAACATGTTCTAACATTGACTGTAAGTAACTTGTCTGGCATGTGAATTACATCTCAATAGAGCTGTTTTCAAGAGAGGCCAGTCAGAAGCCACTGCAGCAGTCCAAGTGCAGGCCCGAGAATGAGGCTGAAAGACAGGCAAGAGCAACATGGGAGATGAAGGAATTAGAGAACATTCTCTGATTCAGAGGCAGAGGGAGACTGTGGCTAAAGGCAGACTTCATTACTG
>NW_011453607.1:0-314 GCF_000754665.1 Bison bison bison | reverse complement strand
TAAAATTAGGGTTGCAGGAGAAAAGCAAAGCATAACTTGCTCCTCTAAGATGACTTTCCTTCAAACAAAAGCAACTGGTTATCTGTCAGGAATATATTACATACCAGAAACCTCTTAAAAAGCCAAGGCAACAAAATAAACTAGGTCCCACAGATGGAAAGTCATCAGAAAGCCTTAGGTCATCGATAAAATATGCTGATCGTGAAATATTTATCCTTCACTGCTAAAAGAAAAAGGATCAGGTTATGAAAGCTGGCCTCTCAGGCCATCTGCTAGGGCTAAGGCTGAATCTCCAGTGACTCTTGGGAAAAAGA
>NW_011453606.1:4480-4792 GCF_000754665.1 Bison bison bison | reverse complement strand
TCTGCTAAAACCAAAAAGTTGAATTAGAGTAAAGAAATAAGTAAAGACAGCAAAACACCTGGAAAAATTCAAGTCTAAACTGAAAACGCAACATAAGAAGAAAATACATGGTGATGCTATCCATCCCGAATACCACCAGGTGATTAGAGTCAGAATTTGTCTTCTACTGGACAAAGGGGTACTTAAGAGATCCTGAAACTCTGAGCCACAAGTCTAGTTTACTAGTCATTAAAATAACCCAGGTGGGAAGGTCCTCAATCAGAACGATAAATAACATCTGATGCCCACCACTACAGCTTTCATTCTTTTTTA
>NW_011453606.1:0-314 GCF_000754665.1 Bison bison bison | reverse complement strand
TCAGACCTACATGGTATGTTGGTGAGAGGTCCCGACAGCCCCACACAGACTGGATGGTAAGACAAGAACCAGACAGAGAGGGAGACCAAGGACTTGCCTTTCCATTGGCGCTTGGCATGTTTCCTTGCTCATGATTTACATCAAGCACCCTGTGCATTAGTATCTTTTCCTGGTTATTCTCCTCTTTAAGAATCATCTGCTAAAACCAAAAAGTTGAATTAGAGTAAAGAAATAAGTAAAGACAACAAAACACCTGGAAAAATTCAAGTCTAAACTGAAAACGCAACATAAAAAGAAAATACATGGTGATACTA
>NW_011453605.1:0-5284 GCF_000754665.1 Bison bison bison | reverse complement strand
TGAGCAACCCTCAGAAGTGTCCCCTGGAGACAGGAGGCTGGACATTTGTCTGCCCATAGATGGAGCCCCACCCAGGAGCAATGACCCCTCCATCCTCCAGGTTGCCCGTGTGAAGGCTGGGTGTCCTGGGGGCTTCCAGGGACAAGCATGACCAAGCTGGTACAGTGCAGGGCAAGAAAGTCCCCTCCAAGGGGTCCCATGGAGCCTGCCCCCGACCGACAGTGCATGTTCCAGCGAGGGGGTCCCCCTCTCTGCTTCTCTGCACACAGACACTGCCCTTGCAGGCCACTGAGCCAGGGCATCCACCCACCTTCCCCCACTAGTCCTGCCCTGGGCCTCCAGCCTCAGAGTAACTGTGCTCACGGAGTCCTAGGAGGGTGCAGGATACTCTGCCTGCCCCAGTGGTCATCTGACCAGAAATCGGTCGCCCAGCATCTCTACACCTGTGACAACCCTCAAGCGACCTGCACATTCAGTGCCACCCTTTGCTGCCCCGGGCATCTTGTCCCCCTCTGAGGCAGCCGGCTCCCAGCCAGCAGCAAGTTCCGGCTTCTGGTGGTGCTGTCCATGGTGCTGACTCGTCTAACCCTGCCTTCTTTCTGAGGCTATCCGGTGGCCGATGTCTACCCTGCCCGGACCACCAGTGAGAGGTGGCGGCCTCCACAATTGCTCCCTGGTGTTCTGGAAGAGGGCTTGGCAGCAGCCACCCTCAAAAGCACTGGAACCTGACCCTCTTTACAGGGTCAAAGAGAAGACTCAGAACACAAGACAGGCGATCAGGTGGGGCTTTCATCTCCCTCCTCAGGGGCTCTCACTGCAGAGAGCTGCCTGCTGCCAGCCTGCGTGTCTGACAGATCGATACCCCTTTGAGACTATCAGGGCCTCACGGTTTGATCTTAGAAAGCCTTGTTCTTCTGCAAAAGGATAGCAAGGTCCCTTTCCTTTGCAAAGCCCCAAAGGGAGGCTATGACCACAGCTCTTAGAAGAGGGCATGAAAACACCAGGCCTGGTCCTGGTGGCTCGGACCACATCACACTTGGGGATGGAACCCAGAAGCCCCACCAACAGAACTAGTTAAATCCAAGAGCCTTTTATAAGCACCTTGAACCTGTTATAAAGTCACAACAAATGTAGAGATTCCCAGATCTGCAGATAGGGAAACAGGCTCAGAGAGACTAAGTAACTTAGCAAAAGCCGCACAGTAGTGATTGGAGGACCCAGGGCTTGAACCCAGGCAGCCAGGCTCTTGGTCTGGGTGTCTGTCACACCAGGGGTAGGTCAGATCTGGGACCTGGTCCTCCAGCAGCACCCTAGAACCCCTCTGACAAAGCCAGCACCAAAAGGACCTTTGTCTCTCTCAAAGACAGGCTTCCTAGCTCAGGCCTAGAACATCTTTGGTACAGTGGGAAAACTCCTAGCTAAGAGGCACCCTCGCCCACTTTCAAGGGCCAGAGTATCAACCCCTGTGGCCAGTGGGCACATTCCTCCTCAGACAGGAATGTGAAGGACTCAATTCTTGAGATGATTCAGCTACAGACAAGGACTCTCTGGGGGCCTCCAACAGGTGACCCCAGGAGTCCCCTGGCAACCATTTGGGGAGAGAAGGGAGCCCAGGAATATGGACACAGGAATGTGTGTAGGTCTGAGGGCCACAAGTCACCCCCTATGCTAGGAGAGAAATGCCCTAAGCTCAGGATTTCGAGGTCTGGAACATACTGACTCCGGTGGGACTCCTACTGCAGGCCTGGCAGGGCCGCACCAGGCTGATAGCACTTGAATTCCCAGGAGGCAGTGATTCCCAGCTTACCTGCCCCTCCTTCCCTGCCTCCTCCCACCCAGAGCACAGTTTGAGGAACCTGCTGTGGTAGGGCCTGGGGGCAGAGGCAGCTGATGGGGGATGGGGCTGAAGCACTGAGGGCCTTTCACCTGAGTCCCTCCAGTCCAGTCTGAGGACCAAGGCACTAGGGAGCTATAGATGACTCAGATATGCTCCCACAGGACAGAGAAAAGGGCTTCAGGAGTGCATGAGGGAGCTGGGGGCCCAGCATCAGGGCAGGGCACTGGGGAAGGCCGGGGAGGAAGTGGCTGGAAGAGGAGAGCGGCTCCAGAAACCCACACCTTCAGATGCCACCAGGTTGGGAGCGAGCAGCCGCTGGTGGTCTCAGACCAGGGAGGGACGACAGCACAGTGGAGCTTTGAGATGGTAAAGATGGTAAAGGTGAAGATGACTGTGGCTGCGGGTGGAGGGGGCAGACAAGGCTGCAGGCGGGGGACCCCTGAGGAAGCCACAGCGGTTGTCCTCATAGAGGAAACTGAGGCAGAGCCCCAGAGGTGGAGGGGAGGGACTGCATGCGTCAGACCACCCACCGGCCCCATGGAGCAAAGCTGTCCCAGAAAGCCTGCTCCACGGACCCCAAGAGGCATCACCCAGTGGGGGGTGCGTGAAGCAGGCTATTGGGAGAAGCCCAGGGGGCCTGCCCAGCAAGGCTCAGGGAGCCTCAGCTCCACGCCTGCTGACCCCTCAACCACGGCTTCTTGCCGCTGTTGCTGTTGTTCAGTCGCTCAGTCATATCTGACTCTTTGCGACCCCATGGACTGTTCCTCACTACCTCCCAGAATTTTCTCAAACTCATGTCCATTGAGTTGACGATGCCATCCAACCATCTCATTCTCTGTTGCCCCTTCTCTCCTGGCTCCTGGGGGCCATCAGCCTAACCACCCTGGCTCCCAAGGAGGTCAGCTGAGGGGTCTAGCCAGCACCCAGCCAGTCTGGTCTCAGCCTGGAGAGCCGGCTGGATGTGGGAAACTTCTCACCCAGAAATACAAATCCGGTTTCCTTCTCTCTGCTCCTATTAACCCCCCGCCCAGCCTCTGTGGCCCAGGAAGAGAACACAGAAGTCTGAGTGAACCCAGGAGGGGCTCAGGATGGGTAGGGTCTACACCCTGCAAAGACCTGGCATCTCTGATGCTGATGTGTGTGTGTGAGTGCCTGGCAGAGCCATGAAGGAATTAATAACATGGGCACACTCTGGGCTGCTTGTTAATTGCATGGGGTTCATTTGTCTTTCCCACACATGCCATCATTTCATCACAAACACAACACTGACGACGATGCCAGACACACTTCTCCGCAGGACTCACTGCCCCTGGACCCCAGGTCCCATTCTGGGCTGTGTCCTGGGTCCCTCTCAGGGGTGAGGAGGCTGAGGGGGAGTTTCACCATCTGGACAGTATTAATACGATTCTCACTTTGCAGCGAGAGCAGACTCCAGAGCCGGTCTGACCACAGGGGCTGTAATCAGGGGGACCTGGGGTCCATGTCACCTGCCCAGCTGCATGACCTCGTGGGGAGGGGGGCTCTGCTTCTCCACCTGTCTCCCTGCAGAAACAGATCAGTGCTGTGCAGAGAATCTTGAAGACGAGGTCTCTGACACCCCAGCCAGGCTTGGCCGGCCACAGCCCCGGTCCAGAGCCATCCCCTGCCTGCCACCCCCCACCCACCCACACGCCCACCTGCCCACCCTGTGCACAGGCCCTGGCTCTGGCCACATGCCCGGAGCGAGCAGGGTGGCCAGGAATAACAGATAATACCATTAGGGGCCAGGATGGCTCTATCCTTCCAGGGGAGAGAAATGAGGTTGTCAGGAGAGGGGCCTGGGGCCGCAGACCATGATTAACGGGACTGGGCGGCCCACATGCTGAGGCAGAAGGTGCCAGCAGATGATTGCTTACAAAATGTACCAATTACCGCCGGGCCTTCTCGCCCACCCCCGCCACCAGGCAAATAAACACATCAGCTGCCAGCCTGTGCCAGCCCAGGCTTGGCGAGGGCCCAGGGGCCGGCAGCCGGGCGCGGAAAGGCTGGAAAGGCCAGCTCGGAGGGTTCAGGAGCCCTTCCTACCCTTGGCAACAGGAGGGACAGTCAGCTGGCACGGGAGGTGGCCTCTTGGCCCAGGAAATGTTCAAGCAGGTGTGCCTGGGAGAGGCCGGAGGCAAATTCAGGGCCCCTCACCCCACGAACCTCACGGGAAAGGCTGCCCCCAAGACTACGAGGTGGGCTCACGTGCTGTGTACACATGCCAGGCACTGCAAGGCTGCATTCTGGCTCTCCACGGCCACCAACTGTGCTCACATAACAGCGCGTGTTTCTGTACGTGTGATTACGTATGTGTGTATCTGAATCTATGAGTACATGTGTGTGTGCAAATGCATTTTCTGCACCACCAGCCCAGATCCAAGTGTGCAGGTGGGTGAAGGCTAAGTGCAAGCCACAGGGTACCACCCCGTCCAACAGGAACTGCAACCAAAGTCAGAGGTCACGACACAAGAGCAGTGGTAACAGCGACAGGCCTGAGCCCTCGACCTCCAGCCAGGCTGCACAGACTGACTCGGGCCCGGGATTCAGTGATGCACAGGCTGGCGTGGCCGCCGTGGACAGGTGGTGCACGCACGCCGGGCTCCCCAAGCCAGGCGTCATCGCACCAGTCTAAGGGGCTTATCTGCCTCCAGTAGCTGGTCCCCTGCAGACCAGCGCCTGCCACCCCTCATCCCCACCCGATGCAGGCATGCCTGACGGTACCCAGAGGTAGAACTGAATTTACAGCGAGGGAGGCAAGTCACCCCTGGGTCCTGGAGACGGGACATTCATCTTGTCTGACTGTTCTTGGAATGTCAACCATAAATGCCAAGATGAACGAAGAATAAAAGTCTTCCCAGAAATCCTGGGACAGCAGCTCGCCCTGGACGGGTGAGTCCCTGGGGTGTGGGGGAAGGGGCCTCAGAGGAGCAAGGATATTTGAGCCTTGGGTGTTCTTGGCACAGCACCCCTGTGGGCAGACAAGGCCCTGCCTGTCCAGGTCCCAGAGACCATGGGACGAGCCATGAGGGGAGGATACTAGCTGCTGACCGTGTGCTAAGACTGCAACTTCTTCCTAAGTCTGACCATTGCAACGGCCAGTGAGCTTGGGGTCTCGTGTTTCTAGTCCTCATTTTCAGATGAGGAATCTAAGTCTCAGAGACGTTAATTCACATGTTCAGGCCACAGACCAGGAATCATCAGAACTGAAGCTTGTTCTTTTAACCACGATGATGTCACTGTCACAGGGATTATCCAAGCAGTAATAGTGACGTGGGAATAAAGTGCAGTGGGAACTCAGATGTATCAGTCAGCTGCTGCTGCTGCTGCTAAGTCACATCAGTCGTGTCAAACTCTGTACGACCCCATAGACGGCAGCCCACCAGGCTCCGCCATCCCTGGGATTCTTCAGGCAAGAACACTGGAGTG
>NW_011453604.1:4865-5232 GCF_000754665.1 Bison bison bison | reverse complement strand
AGTGGGGCCTCGGGTCTGCACGTGCCCTGCTGGGACTTCTTTAACAAGTGTATGGATAACAACTTAAAACTGTGTTCATTACAGAGCTATTTTGGCCATCTCTTAAACGAGAATGGGATTTTTCTAGGTCTCTATCCTGCTAGGCTTTGAGTGGCTGACTGAACTCTGAGCAGCAGTGACTCGGAGCTGAAGCGTCCTAGGCACACACACAACTCAGGACAAAAGTGGAGGGAAATTAACGTAGGGATGACGCAGAAGTGGGGCGTGCCTGACACTCAGGGAGCACTCCCATCTCAGACGGGCACCACGACCCCCACGTCTGCGCTCCTGTGTGGACTGAGCAGCACGGGCAGGGGCGCGGTGGGAG
>NW_011453604.1:0-391 GCF_000754665.1 Bison bison bison | reverse complement strand
AACTCCACCTGGAAAACTCAACTCTAAACTGAAAATCACAACATAAAAAGAAAATACATGGTGATGCTATCCATCCCGAATACCACCAGGTGATTAGAGTCAGAATTTGTCTTCTACTGGACAAAGGGGTACTTAAGAGATCCTACAACTCTGAGCCACAAGTCTAGTTTACTAGTCATTAAAATAACCCTGGTGGGCGGGTCCTCAATCAGAAAGATAAATAACATCTGATGCCCACCACTACAGCTTTCATTCTTTTTTAAAATGAAAGGATTCAAATGACAAACCTTCACGGAAATTACACAATGACTGATCAAACTTACCTCTTTATGTGTGGCACCTAATTCTTCTTCTAACAAACTACACCTTTCGAGTGCTACTCGTAATCACG
>NW_011453603.1:3741-4158 GCF_000754665.1 Bison bison bison | reverse complement strand
AGAAGGGAAAGAGACACGTGTACCCCAATGTTCATTGCAGCACTGTTTATAATAGCCAGGACATGGAAGCAACCTAGATGCCCATCAGCAGATGAATGGATAAGAAAGCTGTGGTATATATACACAATGGAGTATTACTCAGCCATTAAAAAGATACATTTGAATCAGTTCTAATGAGGTGGATGAAACTGGAACCTACTATACAGAGTGAAGTAAGCCAGAAAGAAAACACCAATACAGTATACTAACACATACATATGGAATTTAGAAAGATGGTAACAATAACCCTGTGTACGATACAGAAATAGAGACACTGATGTATAGATCAGTCTTATGGACTCTGTGGGAGAGGGAGAGGGTGGGGAGATTTGGGAGAATGGCATTGGAAACATGTATAATATCATGTATGAAACGAGT
>NW_011453603.1:0-317 GCF_000754665.1 Bison bison bison | reverse complement strand
CCAGGCTCCTCTGTCCATGGGGATTCTCCAGGCAAGAATACTGGAGTTGGTTGCCATGCCCTTCTCCAGTGGATATTCCCAACCCAGGGATTGAACCCAGGTCTCCTGTACTGCAGGCAGATTCTTGACCATCTGAACCAAAAGGTTAGCTGCATTTTAAGACACCTTAAATTAATAGTATAAATTTAAAGAGACACATGTACCCCAATGTTCATCGCAAAACTGTTTATAATAGCCAGGACATGGAAGCAACCTAGATGCCCATCAGCAGATGAATGGATAAGAAAGCTATGGTACATATACACAATGGAGTATTA
>NW_011453602.1:0-2940 GCF_000754665.1 Bison bison bison | reverse complement strand
AAAATACAAAAATATTTAAATTACTGAGTTTTTGAAAATAAATGTCTTCATGATATAAGTAAAAGTAACCATAATAAAAAGACAGTGATGGGACTTCCTTAGTGGCCCAGGGGTTCAGAATCTGCCTGCCAGTGCAGGCAACATGGATCTGGACCCTGGTCTAGGAAGATCCCACATGCCGCTGAGCAACTAGCCAGTGGACCACAGCTACTGACCCAGGGCTCTAGAGCCTGCGAGTTACAGCTATTGAAGCGTGTGCACCTAGAGCCTGTGCTCCACAACAAAAGAGAAGTCCCTACTCAAGACAGCTAGAGAGAAGCCAAGCATGACAAGGAAGACCTAGCACAGAAAAAAACAAATAAAAATTAAAAAAAAAATTAAAGGTAGTGATAAATTGAAAACACGCTTGCAACACAAGACAAAAACATTCACTTTTGTGAGAAGAATTTACGGGGCTCCAAATAAAGAGTACAAGTGGATACATTAGGTATGAAACTTAATTTTGTTTTTAAGGTTAAATCTTTGTGTTTTTCTGGAAAGTCTTTTTATTTTATTTTATTTTTTTAACTTTACAATATTGTATTGGTTTTGCCATATATCAAAATGAATCTGGTACAGGTATACATGTGTTCCCCATCCTGAACCCTCCTCCTTCCTCCCTCCCCATACCATCCCTCTGGGTCATCCCTGTCCACCAGCCCCAAGCATCCAGTATCGTGCATCGAACCTGGACTGGAGACTCATTTCATATATGATACTATACATGTTTCAATGCCATTCTCCCAAATCATCCCACCCTCTCCCTCTCCCACAGAGTCCAAAAGACAGCAAAAGAGACACTGATGTATAAATTTAAATCTTAGGCTTTGTTTCTTCTAGGGAAGTCTGGGGACTCGGAAAGAGTAGAAATGGGTGGAGGAGACTGTACTAGGGGTGGGGTGGGCGCACAGTCAATATTGTAAGACCTTTAGCGGGACCCTTAGCCTAGGGTTAGAGGTCATGCTCCACCAACAGGAAACCTGTCAGCAGTCCTCGCCAGAGTTTGAAGAGTCCGGGACAGAGGCCTTCTCCATGCGCTATCCAGGCCCTCAGGCCTCAGGGCAGGCGGGTGAGATGGGGGCCCAGGACAGTTCGGGGACTGTGACCCACAGAGTCCCAGAGCCCTTGCCATGGGTGCCCACAGGCCAGATCCAGGCCACAAAGCCGCCGAAGTGAAAGTGAACGTCACTCAGTCGTGTCTGACTCTTTGCTACCCCATGGACTATACAGTCCATGGCATTCTCCAGGCCAGAATGCTGGATTGGGTAGCCTTTCCCTTCTCCAGAGGTTCTTCCCAACACAAAGCAATGAACCTTTCCCCAGTCCCTGCCTCCATGACCTTTAAGCTGCAGAGGACGATATGGGCATGGTCCCTAGATGCCTGGGCAGCTAGAGGATATGACCCTGGCTACTAAGGGAAGAGTTTCCCAGCTCCTGTTCTCCATTCACGTTTCCACACGTGGTCCAGCATTGATCGGTTGTCCACCCCCAGGAGGTGGCAGGAGGTTAGGTTGGTGTGCAAGGATCTTACACATCATTTCAGGCTCGCCTCTGTAGTTGGGACCTCTATCAGAGAGAGTAATTGTTGTGAATTAAGATTAACCCAGTTGGAAATTGCTACAAGTGTGTCTCTGCAGCTTAAATGAACAGCCCGAGGCCTGGATGGGTCCTGTGCACCAGGCACCGAGAGAGATGAAAGTTGGGTGGGGTCTGGGACTTGGCTCTGAGGTGCTGCCCGCTGAGACCTGCCCCCTCAGCCAGGGCCGGGCACTGGACATAGGACCCCAACTGGGTGCCGGATACCCTGACTGCCCAGGACCCCCTCCTACTGGCCTGGGCCTGGACCCCAGAGGTAGAGGGTGGTGCCTGCGACCTGATGCTTTCTTGTCAGAAGTGAGAGTAGCATTTGTTTTGTGGGGAGGTTTACAGCAACATTAGGGCTTCCCTCTTAGCTCCATCGGTAAAGAGCCTGTCTGCAGTACAGGGGACCTGAGTTTGATTCTTAGGTTGGGAAGGTCACCTGGAGAAGGAAATGGCAACCCACTCCAGTATTTTTGCCTGGAGAATCCCATGGACAGAGGAGCCCAACAGGCTACGGTCCATGGGGCCACAAGAGTCGGACTTGACTCAGTGATTAAACCACCACCACAGGAACATCGTGACCTGACCATGCCTTGACATCAAGAACAAAGACTCTGACCCCAGAAGTAAACAGGCCACTCCCTCAGCTTTCCTAGAAAAGCACTTTGCAGAAAGTTTTCTGGGTGCTCAGCTTTTTTTGTTTGTTTGTCTTTTCTCCTTGTGTGGCCCTGCAGGAAGGCTTTCTCTCCTCACTGTGTTAGAAGCACAAACTTGAGAATCTCTTTTTATTTTCAATGTGTTAGATTTGTCCCTCCTCACCCCGAAATGTTCGCTATCAGCTATGCTTGGGGACAGAATATTTTCATTTATATAAATTATTTTCATGATCAGAGAGGAATATGTGAGCCTGAGATTCAATTTTTGAAATAAAATGTTTACTCTGAAAAGCCAGACTTGTGCATAGAAACACAGTAGCAATTGGACAGTCGCAGTTGGACTCATCCTGTGCAGAGTTCAGTTAATTCTGAAGGTTCTGTGATGTGTGGTCGCCATGGTAATGTGGTGATACACATTCCGCATTCAGTGTGTTTGCGAGCTGAGAGCTTCATGTATGGTGGTAAAGAGAAATGGGCAACCTGAATTGTTTGGGAGGTAGGTTCCCACTGATCATCTGAATGCTGTTCCTTCAAATGGGCTGGTTAACCTTTACTGATGAATTTTCCTCATCTTATTATTTTTCTTTTCCATCATTCTAATTTATCTACAGAGTTATAACTGTGTCTTATAGTTTTGTATTATTCCTTAAATTATGTTTTGATT
>NW_011453601.1:4548-5062 GCF_000754665.1 Bison bison bison | reverse complement strand
GGGACTCTCAAGAGTCTTCTCCAACACCACAGTTCAAAAGCATCAATTCTTCGGTGCTCAGCCTTCTTCACAGTCCAACTCTCACATCCGTATCCTATTTCCTGATCATTTCCTGGTAATCTCTATTTCCTTCTCTGATGATACTGCAGCATACAATGGGTGAGCTGTGTGTTAGTGGAGAAACTCAACCGTGTTCTGCTCTGTAAACACCAAATAAAAACCCGAATTATCCTGAGTCTGACCCCAGTGCTCGGTTCCTAATGTTGAGTTGTACCTTCTTTGCCACTAGCTTTAATCCTTAAACCACTCACCTCCACTGTTGTGTTCATTCATTCCGCTGATTGAGACAAGGTTTTACTGAGCACCTACTGTGCACTACTGAGTTTAGGATTCAGGTGAGCACATTCAGAAAACCACATTAGCAGAGAAGCACCAGTTTTGTACCACATTCTCTGATCTGAAGTTCAGTGTGTCTGTACAGATAGTGCATGAAGGGAGAGGAAGGAGGATGAAC
>NW_011453601.1:965-1357 GCF_000754665.1 Bison bison bison | reverse complement strand
TGGACTTCAGTTCAGTTCAGTCGCTCAGTCGTGTCCCGTACCTTTGTGACCCCATGAATCACAGCACGCCAGGCTTCTTGTCCATCACTACTCCCGGAGTTCACTCAGACTCACATCCATCGAGTCAGTGATGCCATTCAGCCATCTCATCCTCTGTCGTCCCCTTCTCTTCCTGCCCCCAATCCCTCCCAGCATCAGAGTCTTTTCCAATGAGTCAGCTCTTCGCATGAGGTGGCCAAAGTACTGGAGTTTCAGCTTTAGCATCAGTCCTTCCAAAGAAATCTCAGGGCTGATCTCCTTCAGAATGGAGTGGCTGGATCTCCTTGCAGTCCAAGGGACTCTCAAGAGTCTTTCCAACACCAAGATTTGACTCCTTGGCATGTAGACTGTTG
>NW_011453601.1:0-319 GCF_000754665.1 Bison bison bison | reverse complement strand
AATGTCACTCTCCCCCTAGTCCCTGTCCCAGTGTACTGAAAAAGATTATATGGTGTTAGCATTTTTAGTATTCTGAAGATTGTATGATTCATTTCTTCTGAAGATATAGTTTTTCTTGCAGAAGAATATGCAGTTATTTCATGATGGCATTTGCACCTCCAAAAAACACAAATGGTCCCAAAATGCAGACAAAGATGAGTACCTGGACACCCCTAAACCATCAGCTTTTGAATGACCGGGTGAGTAATAAGAACTATTGTCTTAGTTGAAATCATACTTTGAAGGAAAAAAAAAGCATTAAAATTTTGGTAATCAAAAC
>NW_011453600.1:0-635 GCF_000754665.1 Bison bison bison | reverse complement strand
CTGTCGATTATCAGGCAGATGAGCGGACAGGTCTCACCCGGATAAGCTGACGATTATCAGGCATTTGAGTGGAAAGGTCTCACCTGGCTAAGCTGGCGATTATCAGGCAGATGAGCGGGCAAGTGACGCATGGCTCAGCTGTCGATTATCAGACAGAGGAGCGGACAGGTCTCAACCGGCTAAGCTGGCGATTATCAGGCAGATGAGCGGGAAGGTGTCGCGAGGATCAGCTGGCCATTATCAAGCAGATGAGCAGGCAGGTGTCGCAAGGCTCAGCTGGCGATAATCAAGCAGATGAGAGGGCAGGTGTCGCGTGGCTCAGCTGGCGTTTATCAAGCAGATGAGCGGGCACTTGTCGCCAGGCTCAGCTGGCGATTATCAAGCAGATGAGCGGGCAGGTGCTGAGCGGCTCAGCTGGCGATTATCAAGCAGATGAGCGGGCAGGTGTCGCGCGGCTCAGCTGGCGATTATCAGGCAGATGAGCGGGCAGGTGTCGCGCGTCTCAGCTGGGGATTATCAAGCAGATGAGCGGGCAGGTGTCGCGTGGCTCAGCTGGCGATTATCAGGCAGATGAGCGGGCAGGTGTCGTGCGGCTCAGCTGGCGATTATCAAGCAGATGAGCGGGCAGGTGCCTG
>NW_011453599.1:4753-4951 GCF_000754665.1 Bison bison bison | reverse complement strand
CTGGGAAAACTGGTCAACCACTTGTAAAAGAATGAAACTAGAACACTTTCTAACACCATACACAAAAATAAGTCAGTTTCTTAAACAAAGTTGCATTTATTTCTTTCTGAACCAGTTTAAAAATGCTCTTTTTTAAAAAAAATTTATTTTATTTTTAAACTTTACAATATTGTATTAGTTTTGCCAAACATCGAAATG
>NW_011453599.1:0-320 GCF_000754665.1 Bison bison bison | reverse complement strand
TTTTAATGGTAATTTTTCTTTCCAACTTTAAATTAATTTCAAGTTTTTCCTGGTTTTTCCCTTTTTTTTTTTTTTTGGGCTACACTTCACAGCGTGCTGGGTGTTAGTTTTCTGACCAGGGACTCAACCAATGCCTGCTGCCATAGGAGCATGAAGTCTTAACCACTCGACTCCCAGGAAAGTCCCAGTAGATATTCTTATAGGAAGATAGAAGAGTAGTGATCTGTTAGTGTCATTAGTGATGCCTGTGTCACCATTCAATTTTCTCTGTTATCTGTACCAGAACAATGGAAACAGTGACAGATTTTATTTTCCTGAAC
>NW_011453598.1:4498-4809 GCF_000754665.1 Bison bison bison | reverse complement strand
AGATGGGAGCTCGTGTGTGTGGGGTGGCCTTAGGCTGAAGAATGGGTTGGAAGACAGCACAGGACATGGTGGACAGGCTCTGGGGAGATCAGCCAAATAGGCGGGGCCCTAGGCAGTGAGCCACTCTCGAGCTGCTGGCCAAAAATTAGTGCAAAGCCTGAGAGCGTGGTGGGTGGCACCCTTACGCACACATCCCTAGACCAGATAGCATCTTCGATGGTTCCTGGTCTGCAGCCCACCCACGTGGCATATTCTGCTCCAGGGAGGTAGTGGGTTTTGCATCTGCTGCTAGCCCAGGCACAGTCATTGAC
>NW_011453598.1:0-320 GCF_000754665.1 Bison bison bison | reverse complement strand
GGCTCACCAGGGCGCCTGACCATAGGATCCTGTAAGCCCCCTCCTTCCTCGGGAGGTAGAGCACAGTCTCTCTCCTTTTTGTTCTTCAATGGCAGAAAATATGATCTGCGCAAAAGTGGAAACCCACCACCGACTGCAATAGCCTCCCCCATAGGCTGTCTAACAGCCTCATGACAAGGGTCCAGGACATTTCTAATCATATTTCACAGAGCAAAGCATCTACAGGAACATTTTCTGGCCCATGCAAAGTCTAAAACAATGTAGAAATTTAGACAGTTTTCCTGTGCTTTTTTTAATGTCTCTATGGGCTAACATGTGAA
>NW_011453597.1:4833-5138 GCF_000754665.1 Bison bison bison | reverse complement strand
CTAGGATTGGAGGGTCTCCTGTGGAAGTGTGGGTTGGAAAGGGCTCACCATAGGGATGGGGACACTGATACCAGCAGCCTGGGAAGGTGCCCCCTTGGTGTAAACCCTCTTGGAGGTCTCTATAGAGCCACAGGGCTAGGTCACTTCAGGCCAAAAACGCTACCAGAGTATGAACCCTACCCATCAACAGATAATTGGATTTAAAGCTTTACTGAGCAAGGCCCTGCCCACCAGAGCAAGACCCAAGTTTTCCCATCACTAGTCCCTCCCATCAGGATGCTTACACAAGCATCTTAGCCTCCTCC
>NW_011453597.1:0-446 GCF_000754665.1 Bison bison bison | reverse complement strand
AAAAGAATTCTACATTTTGAAATTTAATAGTTTATCTTTTTGCCAGTTTTTCTAAATATCCTATGGAAACCTAATGACATTGCATGAGATACAAAATTTTAAGTGTATATGTGTAGGATATAAGATTAATATAAATTAATATAAGTAGAAATCTACTACCGTTAAATTATTAATGACATTATTCAAGATGCTCTGATTCTTATTTTTTCTACACTTGATAAAATATTCTCAGATTTCACTTTCACATGATTATATATTTTTATTTTCCTTTATATTTCTTCTGATTTTTGCTTTATGTATCATTAGGGATGCATAAAGCAAAAATCAGAAGAAATATAAGGGGCTTCCCTTGTGGCTCAGCTGGTAAAAGAATCTTCCTGCAGTGTGGGAGACCCGGGTTTGATCCCTGGGTTGGGAAGATCCCCTGGAGAAGGGAAAGGCTACCC
>NW_011453596.1:4842-5156 GCF_000754665.1 Bison bison bison | reverse complement strand
AAAGGCTCCTTGAGTCCTGCCTTGGTTTGCAATGCTTTTGAAAACTTTTATCTCCTGAATCGCCCAGCAATGGTGTATAGTAATTCTAAAAGGAAGGTATCTTTCGTTGTCTGGATTCCTGGAGTACAGCTGATCCTGGACAGTAGAACTGTGCTGTGGTCAGAAATTTGGATATATGATTAGTTAGGGGTTTCCATTTGTATTTCAATTGTTCATTAGTCCATAAGTTGTGTCCCAGTCTTTTGCGACCCCATGGAGTGTACCCACTAGGCTGCTCTGTCCATGGGATTGCCCAGGCCAAAATACTGGAGTGG
>NW_011453596.1:0-321 GCF_000754665.1 Bison bison bison | reverse complement strand
TTAGTTCTTGTCAGGACCCCTTGTGCCTAGTTGAATACATTTCTAAAACACTGTGGAGATAACTTCATTCGACAGATCAGAATAGTGCTTTAAAGATCAAAGATGGCTGAGAATTGTAGCTGCTGATGTTGATGTAGAAGGATCGGCTGTCAGTGCATCTGCTGCCTGTGCTCAGCTGCAGTTTTAAACTGTTTCCTGTGATATCAAATTAACTCCCATGCTCAGATGAAGACCAAATAAGAACAGGATGTTTACTGGGAAAAATACAGTTAAGGAATCCCTTGTTTGAAGCACACCCATGAAAACTCACCTCTTGAAATG
>NW_011453595.1:3900-5170 GCF_000754665.1 Bison bison bison | reverse complement strand
AGGGTCTTTTCAAATGAGTCAGCTCTTCACATCAGGTGGCCAGTGTGTTATGTCCAGGATTATTTTATGGGCTGAAGATAAGACATGTAGAGGAGAGGGAAGCAGAGGTGGGGCACAAATAGGAGAAACAGTAGGTTCAGGATCTAGATGGAGGAAAAGGCTTAGAGGATCTTATACAACACTGCAGGCAGAAACAGAGATCACAACCACTTTGTGCAACCCAGAATGAAACTGCACTACCCTTAATCCTCATATGGTTAGTTAATTCAATCAAGATCTGGGGTTTGGGAGGGAGGGGATGGGGAGAAAGTTTTTCTCAACTCTCATCCTTTTCCTCTTTTGACTTAGATCGGGTTTAGACCTGGGTAGTTAAGTTGGGGTTCCCCCTCCCCTGCACAGGGGATAGATAAAATTTTGCTTTGTTTTTGATTTTTGCTGCTTTTTGTTTGTTTAAAACTAAACAGGAATGAGGAAAGTTGAGGGTGGGGAAGCTCTTTCAAAACTGTAAGACAACCGCCACCACATTTTCAAACAGCTCAAAGCTCATCTTGGTGCAATGACTTTATTGTTTACTTTAAATCTAGCTAAAGAACAATTGCCTCACAGTCAGTTCTGGGAAATAAAATAAAATGTTGAAATCTACCAAGATTGACATATGGTACACATAGATGATAAGATCATCTATTTCGTATCACATCTCCCTGGAATGATAACATTCTCATTGTGAAAAACATGGAAAATTCTGAGAAACCTGAAGAAAAACAATACCCAGAACCCTGTCAATCAGAGATGACCAAACATTATCAACAAGCTGGTAGAGTTATTTTCCTTTCTGTTTTTCAGGTATATATGAGAGCAAAATTGGGAAACTGCATGCAATTTAAAATCATGCTTTCTTCATTTTACACATAATAAGCATCTCTGTTCTTCCAAAACATGTTTTCTAATGACTGCCTAATAATTCTTTATATGGCAGAATGATACTCTATTACTGGGCATTTAAAACACTATGTTTTTTTAAAAAACAAATTGTTTCAATTTTAGAATAATATGTGTACATCAATACTAAATTCAAAGGTACCAAGGGGCACACTGTAAAAAATGTGAAAAAAAAAAAAGCCTCTCTCATCCTTGTCATATAGCCACTCATTTCCCTCTGTGAATGTAACCATTGTTACTGGCTTCTTGTGTGCCATTCCAGAAGAGCAACAAATATGGATACATTCTTTTATTCTTCCAAAGTGGTAGGATAATTCTGCACCTTTGTTGT
>NW_011453595.1:0-472 GCF_000754665.1 Bison bison bison | reverse complement strand
GCCCATAGTTTACATCAGCTCATTAGTGATTAAAACTCCAGGACCAGAAACAAACCTTTGCATTCACAATTAGAGATAAGGCAATACAAGCAAATATCTCTGAGAAGGGGGAGTATATAGGGTTAAAGTCCTGTGTGTGTGTGTGTGTGTGTGTGTTCTCAGTCACTCACTCTTGTCTGACTCTTTGCTGAGCCCGCTAGGCTCCTCTGTCCATGGAATTTTCCAGGCAAGAATACTGGGATGAGGTGCCATTTCCTATTCCTAGGGATCTTCCCGACCCAGGGATCGAACTTGTGTCTTTTGGGTCTCCTGCACTGGCAGGTGGATTCTTTACTAAACACTAGCACCACCTGGGAAGCTCCAGTTAAAGTCTTGCTGCTGCTGCTGCTAAGTCGCTTCAGTCTTGTCCAACTCTGTGCGACCCCATAGACGGCTGCCCACCAGGCTCCCCCGTCCCTTGGATTCTCCAGGC
>NW_011453594.1:0-7190 GCF_000754665.1 Bison bison bison | reverse complement strand
GGTGGTGGCCTTGCTCAACACCGTGGTGACCCCAGTGCTCAATCCCTTCATCTACACCCTCAGGAACAACAGGTGAAGCAGGTGTTTAGGGAGCAGCTGAACAAGCTCTTCTAATAAACCTGTAGATCCACGAGGCTGCATATAAGATCCCCAGTCAAGCTAAGGGAACATCAGGCCTCTGCAACAGATGGAGGCTTTCTCATCCACAGAAAGCTTGATGACATGTTTCTGGGGCACCAGTCACTGTGCAAGTGAGCATCAACTCATAAGCTCTGTGGCCCCTCAAGGCATTTTTAGAAATTATCAAATCTGAATAGTTCTCTTCATTCCATCAATGTCCTCTTGGCTTCCCAGAAGAATATAAGTTCTTTGATGGCAGGTACTAGCTCTACTGGAGAAGGGCATGGCAACCCACTCCAGTATTACTCCCTGGAGAATCCCATGGACCAAGGAGGCTGGTGGTCTACAGTCCATGGAGTCACAAAGAGTCGGACATGGATGAAGTGACTTAGCATGCTCACACACACGCACTAGCTCTATAATTCACCATAAGCCTCAACAACAATCCATTGTCATAGACCAAACAGTCTGTAAGTACTTTCAGTCTGATTGATCGCTTTGGGTCTGTTTCTCCAGCACCCTCAGAGGAGAGGAGTTCAGTCTTCCGGTAGCCCTGTCCTCATTTCACTCTTACACTCCTGTCACAAAAATACATCAGCAAGAACTCAAAAATAAGAATACTTACTTATTATTTTACATAGAACTTACTTATGCTTCTTTAGTATCAAAACTCTTAGAAATTCCTCATTCCTACTGAGAAAGATTGCTTCTACCTACTAGCCGGTTACTTCCCTGAGTCCCAGTTTTCTGATCTGTAAAAGAGGATGACAGTATCCACTCCAGAGGATTGTGATGAAATATCTGAGATATTCTATGCAAAGTGCCTCTAGTGACTAGAGGATAATAAATCCTCACTAAATGTTAGTTCCTTTCATCTGTTTTTCACTCACCTTCCCTATTTTCTTCTGATTTTCCACAGTTACTAACAAATGCTTTTTTGTTCAAAATGCCTTAAATGTTTAAAAATGTTACAAAATGTATATTTAAAATGTTATATTAAATCATATATAAAGTTACATACAGTATTTCACTTTGAAATTTGTTACTAAATTGTTTAATTTTTGATGAAGTTGGACTTAAGTCATATTGGTAAATAATCAAAGATTAAAGAAATTAACATATTCTTAACCAAAAATTACTACATGAATATCATGTTCAAGGAAATATTCTATGTCATCTAAGAGATAATAATATATGCCCTTGAAGAATCTGAAGTCTGATAAGGAAGATAGAAAGTACACAAATAGCTATAGTCTAGGGTATAAACTGATTTTTTTTTAAAGAAAATACCATATGTAGCTCTTCAACAATAAATTTGAAAAACAAGAGGAAATTAATGATTCCCTAGAGAAAGAGAATTTTCAAAAATCAAAAAAAGAAATAGAAAAATTAACTACACAAATTACCACAGAAAGATTTTAAAAGGCATTATATATCTACTATAAACTAAAATACAATGTTGTCAACAACAAAAACAAACAGTTCTACAAATGGCCAATAAGGACATGAAAGATGTGCAACATCACTAATCATTTAGGGAAATGCAAATCAAAATCACAATGAGATACTACTCAACACCCATTAAGATGGCTATTCGGAGAAGGCAATGGGAACCCACTCCAGTGTTCTTGCCTGGAGATTCCCAGGGATGGGGGAGCCTGGTAGGCTGCCATCTATGGGGTCGCACAGAGTCAGACATGACTGAAGCGACTTGGCGGCAGCAGCAGCAGCAGCAAGATGGCTACTATTTTTTTCAATATTTTTATACAGAAAATAGGTAGTGTTGGCAAGAATGTGGAGAAACTAGAACTCTTGTGCACTGGGGTTGGGAATGTCTAATGATGCAGCCACTGTGCAAAGCAGTATGGTAATTCTTAAAAAAAAAGTAAACAGATTTACCATATCATCCAGCAATCTCACTTCTGGATATACAGCCAAAAGAACAGAAAGAGCAACTCAAAGAGATATCTTTATATCCTTGTTCATAGCAGCATTATTCATAATAATCAAAAAGGCAGAAACAACACAAATGTCCACAGATAAATGAATGGATAGCCAAAAGGTGGTATGTACATTCAAAGGAATATTATTTGGCCTCAAAAAGGAATAGCATTTCGGGGTTTCTCTGGTGGCTCAATGGTAAAGAATCAATCTGCCAATGCAGAAGATGCAGGTTCAGTCCCTGGTCCAAGAAGATCCCACATGCAGCAGAGCAACTAGGCTCATGCACCACAACCACTGAGCCTGTGCTCTAAAGCCTGGGAACCGCAACTACGGAGCTAGCACACCTCAGCTACTGAAGCCCGTGCACCCTGGAGCCTGTGCTCTGCAACAAGAAAAGTTACCGAAATGAGAAGCCTACACCTCACAAGAGCGTAGCCCCTGCTTCCTGCAGCTAGAGAAAAGCCCATGCAGCACTGAAGACCCAGCACAGTCAAAATAAATAAATGAATGATTTTTTTTAAAAAGGAATGGAATCCTGATAAATCCTACAACTTGGAGGAAGCTTGAAGACATTACACTAACTGAACTAAGTACAACATAAATGGGAATGTGCTGTATGAGTCCACTTACTTGAAGGATGGTGCTGGTAGTTTAGTCACTAGGTCGTGTCCTACTCTTCCAACCCCATGGACTGTAACCCACTGGCTCCTCTGTCCATGGAATTTACCAGGCAAGAATACCAGAGTGGGTTGCCATTTCCTTCTCCAGGGGATCTTCCTGACCCAGGGATTGAATCCGTTCTACACTCTAGGCAGATTCTTTATCCCTGAGCCACCAGGAAAGCCATTATATGAGGTATAGAGTAATCAAAA
The DNA here is from genome assembly GCF_000754665.1 of Bison bison bison. Taxonomy (NCBI): domain Eukaryota; kingdom Metazoa; phylum Chordata; class Mammalia; order Artiodactyla; family Bovidae; genus Bison; species Bison bison. The sequence goes on along the minus strand of NW_011453594.1, from coordinate 4,254 downwards.
TCATGGAGACAGAAAGTAGAATGGTGGTTAACAGGGGCTGAAGGTGGGGGTAGGAATGGAGAGCTATTATTTAATGGATACAGAATTTCAGTTTGGGATGATAAACAAGTTCAGGAGATGGATAATGGTGGTGACTGCACAACAATGTGAATATACTTGATGCCAACAAACTGTACATTTTAAAGTGGCTAAAATGGGAAAGTTTATATTATTATGTATTTTTCCACAATAAGAAAAGTACAGATTCCAGATCACAAACAAAACTACATTACCTTTGACTCCTCTTTCTCTTATAGTCCACAACCAATCTGTTCATTCATTCAAAATATGTATCAAATCCAGCACTACTTACTACCACCACTATCGTCTTTCTCCATATCATCTTCCCCTTCCTGGAGGATATCCATCCACTTCTTACCACCCGAATCCTATCCCCAGGGCAGGGTTAGCAAACTCAGGTAAGGGAGAGGTGGACTTACAGACTTGACAGATGAAGCCAACAACACACACCCTTTCTCTTTGAAGATTTTCTGCTTGAAACAGGCCTTATATGGAGGAAGGAACACATTTTAACTTTAAATGAAGTTCACATTTTAATAATTATATCGGATCAGACAATTTGATAATCCCATTCTTTGAACAAATGGTGAATGAAGGACTTCTAAAATTATATGTATGCCCAGAAAATTTGCATAACTGTCCTGAATTTCATCAAATGTCAAGGAAGAAATAACTACATGAACAGGTTTAAATGGACATTCAGGAAGGGGGTAGAAAATGCAAATTACAAATAAATGATTATTTTCCATAATACACAAAGATAAACTCAATGGATAAATGATCTAAAAAAGGATATACATAGATATTTCACAGAGAAACAGACACAAAGAGCCCATAAATAAATGAAAACATGTTCAACCATACTAATAATTAGTACAACTCAAATTAAAATAACAACCATTTTATGATAAAGTATTTTTAATTTTCTAAAGTAATAATGATATTATGTTTTTATTTTAAAGAGTAATAGTGTTTTAACTCTGAAATATTTACAGATGAAATGATATAATGTCTTGGATTTATTCCACCATAATATGGAAAGCAGATGGCGGTCTATTGAAATAAGAATAAGAAGACATGACTTGGTTTTTGTTGAATCTAGGTGATGACTACATGGAAATTTGTTATACAATTTGTCTATTTTTGTATGTGCTTGAAATTTCCATATTAAAAAATTAACATAGAAAGATAATGGAAAACTTAAGAGGTCATGCGTATATGACCTTGGGTAGTACTTATGACAAAGCAGCAAGAAAAAGTGTGTAAGATGTTGCACATGCAGAATCTGGTAGGGATTGGGTACTGAAGGGATAAAACGTTTGGAGAGAAAAAATTAAACATAAACAAAGGAGATCCCCAGGTATTGAATCCAAGTAATTAAAACGATGTTATCACAGAAATAGGACAGTAAGGCAGAAAAGCTGGCTGAAGAGGAAGTACTAGTTGGCTTTGACACTTCTATTGTGGGCACTGCAAACCTGAGCCATTGCCTGTTGACTGGGAAAAGGAACTCTTCACAACAGTTTCTAATGCCATTGGAATTGTCCAAATATCTGTCTCTCATTCTCATTGTTTAGTTTATAGCAAAGAAAGCTGTCCTGAAATCGGATTGTCATAAAACTGAGAAGAAAATTATTAATATTTATAAGCTTGTCACGACTTGTACAGTTATGTCTCTATTCAAACCCAGGCTTTCTTGGTGGCTTAAGAATCCACCTGCAGTGAAAGAGATATGGGTTCGATCCCTGGGGTGGGAATATCCCCCAGAGAAGGAAATGGCAACCCATGCCAGTATTCTTGCCTGGAGAATTCCATGGGTAGATGAGCCTGGCCAGCTACAGTCCATGGAGTCGCAAGAGTTGGACATGACTTTGTTATTAAACCACCACCATTCAAACCCAGGAAGTAGCAAACATTACTCTCTATAAGTTTGTATAAGAATCATTAATGATATCAACTAAGTTCAGGGTTTATAGTACAAGAGATTCAAAACAGATTTGTCAGCAGAATGTAAAAGACCAAAAGTTATAGAAGTATGATATCTATAAATGGTGCATCGTGCATTGAGTTCCCCATCATGACACCTCAAGAATAAAGCCTAAAAAGGCTAGAAGAGAACTGTATTAGTTATCTATTGAAGAGTCACATAATATCCCAAAACTTAGCTCCTTAAAACAACAGGCATTTATTAGCTCACAGTTTCTGAGTTAGGAATCTGAACAAGGATTGACTATGTACTTCTGGCTCCAGATATCTCCCAAGGCTGTAACCCAGATATAGGCTGGGGCAGCAGTCATCTGAACACTTTTCTGGAAGAGAATCTGCTCCCATGTTCACTCCTGTGGCTGCTCATTGGCCTCGAGCACTAACTGGTTACTGGCTACAGACAGCAGTTTAAAGACCTGTGGGCTTCTCTGCAGGACAGCTCACAATGTGGCAGTTGGCTTCCCTCAGAGCAAGCAACAGACCAAGAGACGCATGTAAGATGGAAACCACCGTCTCCTTGTCACATTCTCAAAAGTGACATCTCATCCCTTTTACTACATTCTGTTTATTAGAAGGCAGTCACTAGGTGCAGCAGCACAGAAGGGATTACACAAGGACATGAATACCAGGAGGTGGGGAGGTCACGTCTCTGCTTAAAACCTTCCAATAGCTTCCACTTGCATTTGGAATGAAATCTATCCTCCTTACCAGGCATGCTATACAAAGCTCTACAAATTTTGAACCCAGCATGAGTCTCCAGCCAAATATCAATTCACTGTCACCCTCTTCCTGATTTAATGGCCTTCTCACTTTAAGTCAAAAATACCACCTCTTTGCCATATCATGGCCTTGACATATCTTCTCTTTGCCTGGGACTCAACCAACCAGCCATCTGGTCAAGCCCTCCTCTGCATTCAAGTCTGAGCTGCAATCACAATTCCTCATGCATATCTTTTCTGTCTATCCATCTAAGGCAGAGGCAAGTCTCACTTATTTTCTCTCCTAAACCACCCAGTTCTATGCCTTCGTAGCCCTCACAGTGTCTTGTTATTACATAGTTACTCTCATGTGTTTTTCCCTTTGAATTTTAGTATGACAAAAACACTAATTTTTTTCTCTGTTCACAACCTGAGAGCTGCAGGGCTCAGAAAGCAGTGTGCTTTCTCATACGGCCAGAGGAAGAATACAAGCTCTATGAGCTGATCCCAGGAGATGCAACCAGTGTATGCCATGTACACTCCTTAAATTCAGCTGTCCAGTTATCTAGGCCTCCTTCTTATAGGTTCGTGGTGGAGCCATGACTCGTACCAGGAGTAAGATGACTACACAAGCAGTTCATATGAAGTGATCGGTGTTTAGGGAGTGGGTTGCCGGCTCTTCACTCTCGGGGAAGAATATTCCCTGTAGTTATTCTTCCCTAGTCAGAATAACTCACTAATCCATTTAAAACAGACAACTGAAAGCCAGTCATTCATTTGCCTCTTCAAACACATCATTGGCTTCTAAAATCATACCACTTCCTGCAGTCAAGTTACATCAGCCAGTTTCATCCAGTCTGGGAAATAGTGTGGTGACCAAAGAGAGAAAGTGGGATTCCAAAGTAGATTTAACTGGAATGGCCCAAGAATGAAGACGAAGACAATTTCAAAACCCTTATACCAAGATTCCCCCAATGGACAGTAAACTTGAGGGGGACCTGGGATCATCTCTGTTTCATTCACCACTCATAGTCATCCTCAGTACACAGTATAGAACCTAGCACATAGTAGGTGCTCAATAAACATTTGTTGAATGACTGATTAAAGGTTCTTCACCCCCACACACACACTCCAGCTTATCCTTTAGATTTCAACTTTATATAACTCCATCAGGAATATATTCCCTTATCCTTCAGTCTGATTCAGGATCTCCTATGAGCTGTTCTTCAAAACACTTTTCACAATAATAATACTTGTGTGTTTAATCTCTATCTTCCCCACAAGACTCTGCCTGTCTCTAGCATCTAGAGTTAAACTAATCATGCAGTAACTCAACTAAAATTCACTGAATGTTCTAATAACTGTTTCTTTGTTACAAATAAACATCATTAGATGTTTCTGAGCTTCTCTGTCAGAACAAAGTAAACTTTAAATCCCAAAATTGAAGAAAGTAAGAGGTAAGGGAACTTTCAAGTCCCTATTAACACTGATGATAATGAATCTCCAGGGA
>NW_011453593.1:4941-5038 GCF_000754665.1 Bison bison bison | reverse complement strand
ATCCTGGAGGTCCTTGACTCAGGGATTGAAGCCCCATCTCTTGTAGCTCCTTCATTGGCAGGCAAATTCCCAACTGAGCCACCTGGGGAGCCCTATG
>NW_011453593.1:0-322 GCF_000754665.1 Bison bison bison | reverse complement strand
TGAGAGAGGGAGAGACAAGCATAGTTGTGAGATCACGGGGTGTATGGACCTATTGACACAGCCGGTCTCAGTTCTGGCTGGAGGCCCTGGACGTGGGCTCATGGCTAATTGTGAGCTGCGTGGAATGGGGGGCGTGCCAGTGTCTTAGCTCAGTTTTCTGGGGACACAGATGCTGTGACTGAGGTTTGCATGACTGGGTTTAATTGGGAATCTCGTGATCACACCTGTGGAGGAAGGAAGGCTGTGGGATTGGGAAGAATGTTACCCTGCAGTGTGTTAGAAGCAAGGCCTGAGCTGAGCCCACAGGGAGGTGTGGGTGCAG
>NW_011453592.1:9270-10024 GCF_000754665.1 Bison bison bison | reverse complement strand
ATATACTATCTAGGTTGGTCATAACTTTCCTTCCAAGGAATAAGCGTCTTTTAATTTCATGGCTGCAATAAGATTTCTTTCCTTCTCCTAACCTTGGGGTTCTTCATTTCTTCCTTTTCTAGTTGCTTTATGTGTAGAGTTAGGTTATTTATTTGACTTTTTTCTTGTTTCTTGAGGTATTCCTGTATTGCTATGAACCTTCCCCTTAGGACTGCTTTTACAGTGTCCCACAGGTTTTGGTTGTTATGTTTTCATTTTCATTTGTTTCTATGCATATTTTGATTTCTTTTTTTATTTCTTCTGCCATTTGTTGGTTATTCAGCAGTGTGTTTTTCAGCCTCCACATGTTGGCATTTTTAATAGTTTTTCTCCTGTAATTGAGATCTAATCGTACTACATTGAGGTCAGAAAAGATGAGTGGAATGATTTCAATTTTTTTGAATTTACCAAGGCTAGCATTTATTGCCCAGGATGTGATCTATCCTGGAGAAGTTTTCATGTGCACTTGAGAAAAAGGTGAAATTCATTGTTTTGGTGTGAAATGTCCTATATATATATCAATTAGGTCTAACTGGTCTATTGTATTAGTTAAAGTTTGTGTTTCCTTCTTAACTTTCTGTTTAGTTGATCTATCCATAGGTGTGAGTGGGGTATTAAAGTCTCCCACTATTACTGTGTTATTGTTAATTTCCCCTTTCAGACATGTTAGCATTTATCTTACATATTGGGGTGCTTCTCTGTTGGGTGCATATAT
>NW_011453592.1:4571-5622 GCF_000754665.1 Bison bison bison | reverse complement strand
CTGGGTTATATGGTAGTTTTATTCCTAGGTTTCTTAAAGGAATCTCCATACTTTTCTCTATAGTGGCTGTATCAGTTTACATTCCCACCAAAACTGCAAGAGGGCTCCCTTTTCTCCACATCATCTCCAACATTTATTATTTGTGGATTTTTTATTTTTAGCTTTTTTTGATGATGGCCATTCTTACCAGTGTTAATACCATCTAATACACTACATTTTCCTTATCTGTTTGTTTATCTCTTTTTCCAATCACAATGTGAGCTTTATAATGGCAAAGATTACTGTTTTGTCGTCCTATCCTCAGCATCTAGAACAGTGCTTTGTATATATTAGCCACTCAATAAATATTAAATGAATCAATACTTCACTAGGCAGAAAGTAGTCAAATGGCCACACCTGGCTGCAAAGGAGGCTTAACAATACTAAAAATTAGCTGTGTAGCCTTGTATTCAGCAAAAATCTCTACTACTACTACTACTACTACTACTACTACTACTGAAGAAGTAGTAGTTGGGATCTTCACAACCCAGGGATCAAACCCAGGTCTCCCACATTACAGGTTAATTTTTTACCAGCTGAGCCACAAGGGAAGCCCACTACAGAAGAAGAAAAACTAATATTGAAAATGCTAGAGAGGGTGTGGAGAAAAGGGAACCCTCTTACACTATTGGTGGGAATACAAACTAGTACAGCCACTATGGAGAAGAGTGTGGAGATTCCTTAAAAAACTAGAAATAGAACTGCCATATGACCAAGCAATCCCACTGCTGGGGATACACACTGAGGAAACCAGAATTGAAAGAGACATGTATACCCCAGTGTTCATTGCAGTACTGTTTACAACAGCTAGAATATGGAAGCAACCTAGATGCCCAGTGCCAGAAGAATGGATAAGAAAGTTGTAGTACATAAACACAATGGAATATTACTCAGCTATTAAAATGAACACATACGAGTCAGTTCTAATGAGATGGATGAAACTGGAGCCTATTATACAGAGTGAAGTAAGTCAGAAAGAAAAACACCAATACAGTATATTAATGCATATAAA
>NW_011453592.1:489-797 GCF_000754665.1 Bison bison bison | reverse complement strand
ATGGTTGGATGGCATCACTGACTCAATGGACATGAGTTTGAGTAAACTCTGGGAGTTGGTGATGGATAGGGAGGCCTGGCGTGCTGCAGTCCATGGAGTCACAAAGAGTCGGACATGAATGAGAGACTAAACTGATCTGACCTGAGGGAAGATGACTGACCTAAATCAGTGCAGAGAAACTTATCTCATTCTAGAAATTTAATAGTCCTTGAGCTTCCAGTTCAAGATGGTAGAGTAGAAGGATATGCGCTCATCTCGTCCTGCAAGAGCACCAAAATCGAAACTAGCTGTTAAACAACCATCAATAG
>NW_011453592.1:0-389 GCF_000754665.1 Bison bison bison | reverse complement strand
GCAGTCCTGGAGGTGGTCTCATGTGTAAGTTCTCTTGGGGGTTGCCATTAAACTTACCATAGAGCCTGTAGACCTCAGGACTGGGTAGCCTCAGGCCAAACAATTAACAAGGAGAGAGTGAAACTCCACCCATCAGCAGATAGTTGGATTAAAACTTTACTGAGCAAGGCCTTGCCCATCAGAGCAAGACCCAGTTTTCCCCACTACTAGTCCCTCCCATCAGGAAGATGACACAAACCTCTCAGCCTCAACCACCAGAGGGCAGACATAAGAAGCAAGAACAACCACAATTTCACAGCAGCTAGAATGAAAACCTGGAGAAGGCAATGGCACCTCACTCCAGTACTCTTGCCTGGAAAATCCCATGGACCTGAGGAGCCTGGTGGGCT
>NW_011453591.1:4662-5084 GCF_000754665.1 Bison bison bison | reverse complement strand
TTTCATTTATTGCATTATTCATTATATATTGACTCTCTTTTATTTCTTCTAGGTCCTTGTTAAACCTTTCTTGCATCTTCTCAATCCTTGTCTCCAGGCTATTTATCTGTGATTCCATTTTGATTTCAAGATTTTGGATCAAATTCACTATCATTATTCAGAATTCTTTATCAGGTAGATTCCCTATCTCTTCCTCTTTTGTTTGGTTTGGTGGGCATTTATCCTGTTCCTTTATCTGCTGGGTATTCCTCTGTCTCTTCATCTTGTTTAAATTGCTGAGTTTAGGGTGTCCTTTCTGTATTCTGGTAGTTTGTGGAGTTCTCTTTTATTGTGGCATTTCCTCACTGTGTGTGGGTTTGTACAGGTGGCTTGTCAAGGTTTCCTGGTTAGAGAGCTTGTGTCGGTGTTCTGGTGGGTGGAGC
>NW_011453591.1:0-323 GCF_000754665.1 Bison bison bison | reverse complement strand
TTATTTTATTTTTAAACTTTACATAATTGTATTAGTTTTGCCAAATATCAAAATGAATCCGCCACAAGAGCTTTTTTTTTTTTTTAAATTTCAGTAAACCTTTATTCATTAGCAGAGTTTTATTAAAGTATAAAAAGGGACAGAAGAAGCTTCTGACATAGACATAAGAATGGGGGGGCGTGGAGAGTACCCTACTCGCTAGTCTTAGCAAGGGAGTTATATACTTTTTAAATTGGTTATTACAATACATCAAAAGAATGTCTCAAGGTTGTAAAGATCTTACTAGACCCATTCCCACAATTTACATTCTAAGATAGCAGGAT
>NW_011453590.1:9536-10233 GCF_000754665.1 Bison bison bison | reverse complement strand
TTATGACCCATCCCTTCGTATCTGCCCCAGCCTGGGCTTGCGACCAGGGCCAAGAGGAGTGTGGGAGGCGGTCAGAGGAATGCAGGAGTGTCCTGGGACCCCGGACCATCTTAGTTGTAAGCCCTGGTGCTCAGGTTGCTGGGGCCCGTGGCCTGCCATCCTGATGCTTTGTGCGGCTGGGACCTTGGAGCCACTAGTTGTAATGCAAGGCAAAGAGGCCACCCTCTTCAGGTTGGAGGCAGTGGACGACAGTGAGCCCCTGGTGGACGGAGATGCGGCAGGGATCGGGCGGGGGTTCCAGCTGCCTGCAGAAGACATCATGGAGGAGGTGGAGGTTGTGGCAGATGAAGAGCAGCAATAGGGGTCCTCCCAGGAGCTGAAGAGAAGATGATGGAGGAGCAGGGCCAGGAAAGGCCCAGGAGATCAACTGAGCTTCTGGGGCAAGATGCACTGCAGGCACTGGCCGCCATGAAGGTGGAACTGAGGTCTGAGCATGAGAAAAACTGCAGGGCCTACTTTCGGTTCATGCGCAAGAACCATCAGAGGAGGAAGCCTGACTTGGCTCGGAGGAGCGCCATCATCCAGGGCATCCCTTGCTTGTGGGCCATAGCTGTATCCTTTCTGCTGCCCTTGGAGTCCGCTGCTCAGGAGGAGGAGGAGGTGCAGAAAACTTTTCCCTCCTCCCTACCCTGGCAGG
>NW_011453590.1:4869-5565 GCF_000754665.1 Bison bison bison | reverse complement strand
TTAAATGAATAAATAAATAAATATGAGAAAGACTATTTAAAAATAAGACAGAACTTGCTGATTTGGAAATTTTCCAGTCTTTTAAGATGACAGAAGATGCTAAAATTAATGGCTCTGAAGCAAGGTCATATACAAGGCATTGATATAAGATGGTCTAAATATAACATTTACATCACGTATAGGTCATTATTCTTATTTTTTTTTTAAATAAAGGTTGTCTAAAGATGAGTGTGACTGTAAAATTCTTTGTTAAGCCTCAGAAAACTGGAAGGGGATGCTTCATGGCATTATTTAGGCAGGTCAATGCCCTCCAAAGAGTTTAGGGGTGTCACTCAGAGATCATTTCAGTCAAACAATAAGATTTCTACCAAGTTTCAGGGTGTTATCCCTCAGCTATCTCAGCAGAAAACCAAGACAGAGGAGGACTTTTTATGAAAACGTGTGATTGTGGCTTTAGAGTGGAGTGCTTTACCATGAAAACCAGTAAGATTATCAGGAGACATACCAAGTTTTTAAGATAACATATTTAAGTTCAGCATGGACTGAAAGGACCAGCAATAGTACAAAATAAGAGAGCTCTGGACTTCCACCTTTGACAAGCAGGAAGCAGGCTAGGGAGACTGTTTCATGTAACCATATACTACCCACCTTTCCTGCAATGGAATCATGTCAGAGGGCAGAATTAAAAATTCAGAG
>NW_011453590.1:0-905 GCF_000754665.1 Bison bison bison | reverse complement strand
AAACATTTCGTATTTTTACTACAGAAATAGAATAAAGGAGATAAGAATGCAATAGTCTGTACATTTATTTATACATAGAGTTCTCACATAAGATCAGAACACACACATACACACACACACACACACACACACATACTTTATACACCTAAAAGTGGTTTAAGCTGACACTTTGCAAAGTGCTTTGGCCCAAGAAAATTAACTGGAAAGGCCCAGTAATATATTCAGAGTGCAAACCAATCAATCAAGCATTGAATAAATAAATACAATCTACTTGTATTTGAATTTACACTCAAGAAATTACCTAAAATGGAGACAATAGGCTTACTCTAGCTTAGTCATCTGTAGTCCTTCCTCTTCCGTTCTGAGATGGATGCTAAAACCTTCGTGATTACCACTTTCCAGGGTTTTGTGAAAGCTTAGAGCATATAAATAAATTGTGGAGGGGGAAAAAATAGTGGGGAGAGACAAAGAGGAGGAGAAAGGAGAGGAAATGGAGAGATTTCTCCTGGCATAGATATACAGCCAGGATCCCAGGTTCCTTGAATGGTGCACAGAGATTGCTAGGTAACTGTGCCAGAAGTGGAGAAAGTATGGCATTCAACTCCAGGAGGAGACTCAACTCCAGGAACACACAGAGGAAGCCAAGTGTGCTGATGTTCAGGAACCAATATTCAGAGGGTACCCTGCAGGTCTGTGAAAGAGCTCTTGGAGACCGCAAGAAAAAAAGGTTTCCACAAGTATAATCACAGACTAGATAGCTGGATAGAGTAGAGGAAGGATAATAATTCTATGACCTGATAATTACTGAAATAAATGAGACAATTCCTGCACATCAGACTGTGTCAAGTAAGACTGAAAAATCAGTATTAGTTTGATAAAATGGGAAATTACCACACAAAGAATTA
>NW_011453589.1:4852-5254 GCF_000754665.1 Bison bison bison | reverse complement strand
GGACCACTCTGGTCTCACACACTCTGGCAGCCTGCTCCTCCAGGGACAGTAAGGCCTATATTTCCCTGCAGGAGGCTCGTTTGCCTTGCCTCCTGTGAACTGCGTTTCCCAGCCTGGGTGAAAAGGGGTTCCTGGAGTTCTTTTCTCAGGGGCTGTTTCCCCGGAGCTGGATCGGACCGCGGGGACCCAACTCACAGGGGAATGCCATAGGGCATGGACAGGTCTATGCTCTGTAGGAGAGCTCTAGTGAAGCTCATCTCTCAGGAACATTCTTGGCTCCTGTAGGGGACACCTCTGTGTGTGAAGCTACACACCCAACATAGGGGCAAAGGGAGCCTGATTCTGTCCGTGGATGCTGATGCTTTGTGCCAAAGCACCTGCTTGAGAATCCATCCGTTCACG
>NW_011453589.1:0-324 GCF_000754665.1 Bison bison bison | reverse complement strand
GTTTGTAGAAATCCGCACCCAAACCCTTCTCCAAGTAGGCGTGGGTCCTATTACGGAGGAACATGCAGTTGCTGAGCTTCGGCCAGTAAGGGACCACTCTGGTCTCACACACTCTGGCAGCCTGCTCCTCCAGGGACAGTAAGGCCTATATTTCCCTGCAGGAGGCTCGTTTGCCTTGCCTCCTGTGAACTGCGTTTCCCAGCCTGGGTGAAAAGGGGTTCCTGGAGTTCTTTTCTCAGGGGCTGTTTCCCCGGAGCTGGATCGGACCGCGGGGACCCAACTCACAGGGGAATGCCATAGGGCATGGACAGGTCTATGCTCTGT
>NW_011453588.1:5529-5833 GCF_000754665.1 Bison bison bison | reverse complement strand
CCTTGCTATTCTTTGGAACTCTGCATTCAAATGGGTATATCTTTCCTTTTCCCCTTTGCCTTTCGCTTCTCTTCTTTTCACAGCTATTTGTGTGGCCTCCTCAGAAAACCATTTTGCCTTTTTTGCATTTCTTTTTTGCGGGGTTTGGTCTTGATTACTGTTTCCTGTACAATGTCACCAACTTTCGCCCATAATTCTTCAGGCATTCTATCAGATTTATTCCCTTGAATCTCTTTTATCACTCCCACTACATAATTGTAAGGGATTTGATTTAGGTCATACCTGAATTGTCTAGTGGTTTTCC
>NW_011453588.1:0-1100 GCF_000754665.1 Bison bison bison | reverse complement strand
TAATCCTGGCTTTAAAATCTGTCTTATCTCCTGCTAGGCCTTATCACACCTCATCACTGGACCTGGCTTCTTTCCCTCAGGCTTTCCTAGGTATTCTTGCTCATTTTTTCATGTGAAACTTAGAATCAGTTTATCCTGAAAATCAGTCTGAATGGCTGTTAATTAGGATTGCATTAGATGTTAGACTAACGAGAAGTGACACTTATATGACATTCAATCTGATCATTAAGAACACTGCGTGTCTTCACAATGACCCAAGTGCTTGCAGGTGTGTAGTTTCCTCCAGATGGTGTTGAAGTTTCCTTTATGTTCCCTCTGGAAACACTGGGCATCTGTACTGGAGATGCGGCATGAACGCAGCAGACACAAATTCCTGCCCTTGGACTTTTGGCTACCCGAGGTCATGAAGATATTCCCCTATGTCATCAATCGGTTTTTCTTTCCTTTCCACTTAGGTTCACTATTCACTTGGCACTGACTTTTGTTGGATCGATTTTATTCCATCTAGATGGGCAGTTAATTAAGAAGCATTTACTTTAAATCTACTTGCCTGCTCACTGGTACTGAGTCAGTGAGTGAATGAATGAAAGTCACTTAGTCGTGTCTGACTCTTTTCAGCCACCTGGACTGTACACTCCATGGAATTCTCTAGGCCAGAATACTGGAGTGGGTAGCCTATCCCTTCTCTAGTGGATCTTCCCAAGCCAGGAATCGAACTGGGGTCTCCTACATGGCATGCAGATTCTTTACCATCTGAGCTATCAGGGAAGTCACTGGTACTAGCAGTGTAATAAAGCAAGTACTCATGTATGGGCAGAACTAGATATATCTCAAAGACAGAATCAACTTTATTTTCTTCAATTCATGTCTGGAGCTGGTGGAAGGAAGGAGCCAAGAATGGAATCGTTGTTTGGGCCTGAGAAACAATAAGCAGTGACTACTATGGGGGGAGGGGTGGGGGGCACCTGCAGGAACAGAGTAGAGGCAGAAAGTCATGGCTGTGGCCCTGCTGATACTGAGGCAGATCTTAGACTTCAGAATGAAGATGGGAGGTAGGCAGGTGGAGATGAAAGTATCAAGTTATATCTCTGAGCACCATT
>NW_011453587.1:3620-4042 GCF_000754665.1 Bison bison bison | reverse complement strand
ATAAAGTCTGACACTGTTTCCATTGTTTCCCCATCTATTTCCCATGAAGTGATGGGACTGGAGGCCATGATCTTTTTTTTTTTTCCCTTGAATGTTGAGCTTTAAGCCAACTTTTTCACTCTCTACTTATGATTCAAGTATGACCTAAATCAGATCCCTTATGATTATATAGTGGACGTGACAAAAGATTTAAGGGAATAGATTTGATAGAGTGCCTGAAGAACTACAGATGGAGGTTCATGAAATTGTACAGGAGGCAGTGACCAAGAACATCCCCAAGAAAAGTAATGCCAAAAGGCGAAATGGTTGTCTGAGGAGGCCTTACAAATAGTTAAGTAAAGAAGAGAAGCAAAAGGCAAAGGAGAAAAGGGAAGATATACCCATATGACTGCAGATTACCAAAGAATAGCAAGGAGAGATAA
>NW_011453587.1:0-324 GCF_000754665.1 Bison bison bison | reverse complement strand
GGGTTCAGGAGTGATGGGATGTATGCTCTACTGTTCAGTCTCAGTGACAGCAAGGCACTTGTTCTAAATTTTGTCAATAATCTCAATAGTGGCAGAAAGGGGGATCCAGATTAGAAACTAAGTAGTTCTAGCGTGCGTCCTCTGATGGTGGTCTCAGTATTGACAAGCGCATATTCCAGAGTGCAAAAGTCATGTTTGTAGCATGTGTGCTTTGAAATCGGAGAAGGTAATCGCAACCCAGTCCAATATTCTTGCCTGGAGAATTCCATGGACAGAGGAACCTGCTGGGCTGCTCTCCATAGGTTCGCACGGAGTCGGACAAGA
>NW_011453586.1:4699-5069 GCF_000754665.1 Bison bison bison | reverse complement strand
TGAGGGTGATTGTTCGCCCTATCTCCGCAGGACGCTGTCCAGGATGGGAATGAGGAAAGGATGGTCAGAGATAACTCAGGACCTTGGCTCCAGAAGTCTGCAATGAGACAAAATGCAAAAACACGCTCACTATTTCTCCGTGTTCTTGTATGTGTTTGGACCAGGAAGAGCGGGTGCATGGTCTGTGGATTCACCCAGGGCATATCAGGTGGGGTGGGCCTTTAAAACCACCGCCTGTGGAGCCCACAGTTTGTGGAGACATAGGCCGTCCTGTGGAAATGGTGGATGTGGACACAGAGGACCTGGGATGTTGAGGAGGCTAAGGTCTTGCTGAGAAGGACAGAGACTCGAAGGAGAAAGAGGCACAGAT
>NW_011453586.1:0-325 GCF_000754665.1 Bison bison bison | reverse complement strand
GCTGAGGTCCCTAGAAGCTTGCACCTTTCTCTTCTCCCTATCCTAGCAGGTACAGGTGCGAGCCATCCCTGGTCCCACAGCAAGCTGATCTTTTCCTTTCGGTACCAACCCTACTTTTTGAACACAGTGATCATTAAGAAGTATTACCTTGACATCACTGGTAAAACGTGGTTCCTGGGGTGATGAGTGTGGGTGTGCAAGGGTGTGCATGATTCACCTGTGGGGGTCCACACCCGTCTCCCCTGTCTTTCTTCATGGTAAAGGGCACATCATTCCACACCAGTCCATTGGTTCTGGGACTTTGAACAGGGAGGACTCAGCCACA
>NW_011453585.1:0-3162 GCF_000754665.1 Bison bison bison | reverse complement strand
GTAGGATCAGCCACGTGATCAGTGCATGGGCAGTCACGTGATCAGTGCATGAGCAGCCACGTGATCAGTGTAGGATCAGCCACATGATCAGTGCATGAGCAATCTCGTGATCAGTGTATGATCAGCCACGTGATCAGTGCATGATAGCCACGTGATCAGTGCATTATCTGTCACGTCATCAGTGTATAATCAGCCACGTGATCAATGTATGATAGCAACCTGATCAGTGCATGATCAGTCACGTGATCAGTGCATGATCTGTCATGTGATCAGTGTATGATATCCACGTGATCAGTGCATGCACAGTCATGTGATCAGTGCATGATCAGGCACCTGATCAGTGCATGATAGCCATGTGATCAGTGCATGATCAGTCACATGATCAGGGTATGATCATCCACAAAATCAGTTCATGGTCAGTCACGTGATCAGTGCATGATAACCAGGTGATAAGTTCATGATCACTCACATGATCAGGGTATATTCAGCCACGTGATCACTGCATGATAGCCACGTGATCACTGCATGATCAGTCAGGTGATTACTGCATGATCAGCCACGTGATCAGTGCAGGATCATTCATGTGATAGGTGCATGATAGCCACCTGTTCAGTGCATGATCAGTCACATGATCAATGCATGATCATTCACGTGATCAGTGCATTAAAGCTACGTGATCAGTGCATGATCTGTCACGTGATCAGTGTATGATCATCCACGTGATCAGTGCATGCCCAGTCAAGTGATGAGTGCATGAAAGCGACGTGATTATTGCATGATCAGTCATGGGATCAGTGCTTGTGCAGTTACTTAATCAGTGAATGATAGCCACGAGATCAGTCATGAACAGTCCCTTGATCAGTGTATGATCAGCCACGTGATCAGTGCATTAGAGCCAGGTGATCAGTGCATGATCAGTCTCGTGATCAGTGTATGATCAGCCACATGATCAGTGCACGATAGCCACGTAATCAGCGAATGATAGCCAGGTGATCAGTGCATTACCAGTCACCTGAACTGTGTATGATCAGCCAGGTGATCAGTGCATGATAGCCACGTGATCTGTCCATGATCAGTCACGTGATCAGTGCATGCCCAGTCACGTTATCAGTGCATGATAGCTACGCGATCAGTGCATGATCAGTCACGTGATCAGTGTATGATCATCCACGTTATCATGCATGCACAGTCAAGTGATCAGTTAATGATAGCAATGTAATCAGTGCATGATCAGTCACGTGATGAGTGTATTAACAGCCACGTGAAGAGTGCGCACTCAGTCACGTGATCAGGGCCTACTGAGCTGAGTGATCCCTGTCTGCTCAGGTGCTTGACAATTGCCAGCTGAAGTGCATGATTCCTGCCAGCTCCTCTGCTTGATAATGGCCAGCTGAGGTGAGTGATTCCTGACTGCTCATCTGCTTGATAATTGCTAGCTGAGCTGTGTGATTCCTGCCTGCTCATCTGCTTGATAATTGCCAGGTGAGCTGAGAGATTCCTGCCTGCCCATCTGCTTGATAATTGCCAGCTAAGCTGTGTGATTCCTGGCTGCTAGTCTGCTTGATTATTGCCAGCTGAGCTTCGTCATTCCTCCCTGCTCATCTGCTTGATAACTGCCAGCTGAGCTGTGTGATTCCTGCCTGATCATCTGCTTCATAATTGCCAGCTGAGGTGCGTGATTCCTGCCTGCTCATCTGCTTGATAATTGCCAGCTGAGCTGTGTGATACCTGTCTGCTCATCTGCTTGATTATTTCCAGCTGAGCTGCATGATTCCTGCCTGCTAATCTGCTTGAAAATTGCCAGCTGACCCGTGTGATTCCTGCCTTCTCAGCTGCTTGATTTTTGCCAGCTGTGCCACATGATTCGTCACAGTTGAAATCCATGACTATTGCCTGAAGATTGCATGATTCGTGCCTGCTCAGCTCTTTGATCATTGCCTCCTGAGGCACATAGTCAGTGCATGATAGCCACGTGATCAGCACATGATCAGTGACATGATCAGAGCCATTCAGACCTGTGATCCCTGCATGCTCAGTCACGTGATAAGTTCATGATCAGCAACGTGATTAGTGCATGATCGGCCACGTGATCAGTGTATGTTCAGCCACGTTATCAGTGCATGATCAACCACGTGATCAGTGTATGATCAGGCAGGTGATCAGTGTATGATCAGCCACGTGTTCAGTGCATGCGCAGTCACCTGATCAGTGTATGATCAGCCACGTGATCAGTGCATGATCTGTCAATTGATCAGTGTATGATCAGCCACGTGATCATTGCATGTGCAGGCACGTGATCAGTGTATGAACCAGCCTCGTGATCAGTGCATGATAGGCATGTGATCAGTGCATGATAGCCAACTGATCAGTGCATGATCAGTCACGTAATCAGTGTATGATCATCCAAGTGATCAGTACATTGCCAGTCATGTGATCAATGCATGATAGCGACGTGATCTGTGTATGATCATTCACTCAATCAGTCCACTGTCAGTAACGTGATTAGTGAAACAGTGCAAGATCTGTCACGTGATCAGTGTATGATATCCACGTGATCTGTGCAAGCGTAGTCATGTGATCAGTGCATTATAGCTACGTGAACAGTGCATGATCAGCCACGTGATCAGTGCATGATAGCCACGTGATCTGTGCATGATAAGTTACCTGATCAGTGTATGATCAGCCACGTGATCAGTGCATAATAACCACTTGATCCGTGCATGATCAGTCACCTGATCAGTGCATACGCAGTCACGTGATCAGTGCATGATCAGCCACGTGATCAGTGCATGACAGCCACCTAATCCGTGCATAATCAGTCACGTGATCAGTGCAAGATCTGTCACATGATCAGTGCATGATCAGCCACGTGATCCGTACATGATAGCCACCTAATCAGTCTGTCACATGATCTGTCACATGATCAGTGCATGATCAGCCATATAATCAGTGCATGATCAGTCCCATGATCAGTGTATGATCAGCCACGGGATCAATGCACAATAGCCACGTAATCAGCGCATGATAGCCAGGTAATCAGTGCATGATCAGTCACGTGATCCGTGTATTATCATCCACGTGATCAGTGCATGTACAGTCATTAGATCAGTGAATGTAGTGATGTAATCAGTGCATGATCAGTCACGTGATGAGTGTGTGATC